>NC_077226.1:557629-620050 GCF_024763615.1 Phlebotomus papatasi | reverse complement strand
AAAAAAAAAAAAAAAAAAAAAACAGGAAATTGATGAACAAATACCACGGCATTTCTCATCCAATTTTGGTCATTTTCAAATGAAATTTTGCACATATCTAGCCTTAATGAAGCTCTAACTGGACGCAAAATTTGATGCCTCTATCTCTCATAGTTTCCGAGATAATCGACTGTATAGAAAAAAAAAAAAAAAAAAAAAAAAAAAAAAAAAACAGGAAATTGATGAACAAATACCACGGCATTTCTCATCCAATTTTGGTCATTTTCAAATGAAATTTTGCACATATCTAGCCTTAATGAAGCTCTAACTGGACGCAAAATTTGATGCCTCTATCTCTCATAGTTTCCGAGATAATCGACTGTATAGAAAAAAAAAAAAAAAAAAAAAAAAAAAAAAAAAAAAAAAAAAAACAGGAAATTGATGAACAAATACCACGGCATTTCTCATCCAATTTTGGTCATTTTCAAATGAAATTTTGCACATATCTAGCCTTAATGAAGCTCTAACTGGACGCAAAATTTGATGCCTCTATCTCTCATAGTTTCCGAGATAATCGACTGTATAGAAAAAAAAAAAAAAAAAAAAAAAAACAGGAAATTGATGAACAAATACCACGGCATTTCTCATCCAATTTTGGTCATTTTCAAATGAAATTTTGCACATATCTAGCCTTAATGAAGCTCTAACTGGACGCAAAATTTGATGCCTCTATCTCTCATAGTTTCCGAGATAATCGACTGTATAGACGCAAAATTTGATGCCTCTATCTCTCATAGTTTCCGAGATAAAAAAAAAAAAAAAAAAAAAAAAAAACAGGAAATTGATGAACAAATACCACGGCATTTCTCATCCAATTTTGGTCATTTTCAAATGAAATTTTGCACATATCTAGCCTTAATGAAGCTCTAACTGGACGCAAAATTTGATGCCTCTATCTCTCATAGTTTCCGAGATAATCGACTGTATAGCCTTAATGAAAAAAAAAAAAAAAAAAAAAAAAAAAAAAAAAAACAGGAAATTGATGAACAAATACCACGGCATTTCTCATCCAATTTTGGTCATTTTCAAATGAAATTTTGCACATATCTAGCCTTAATGAAGCTCTAACTGGACGCAAAATTTGATGCCTCTATCTCTCATAGTTTCCGAGATAATCGACTGTATAGAAAAAAAAAAAAAAAAAAAAAAAAAAAAAAAAAAACAGGAAATTGATGAACAAATACCACGGCATTTCTCATCCAATTTTGGTCATTTTCAAATGAAATTTTGCACATATCTAGCCTTAATGAAGCTCTAACTGGACGCAAAATTTGATGCCTCTATCTCTCATAGTTTCCGAGATAATCGACTGTATAGAAAAAAAAAAAAAAAAAAAAAAAAAAAAAAAAAACAGGAAATTGATGAACAAATACCACGGCATTTCTCATCCAATTTTGGTCATTTTCAAATGAAATTTTGCACATATCTAGCCTTAATGAAGCTCTAACTGGACGCAAAATTTGATGCCTCTATCTCTCATAGTTTCCGAGATAATCGACTGTATAGAAAAAAAAAAAAAAAAAAAAAAAAAAAAAAAAAAAAAACAGGAAATTGATGAACAAATACCACGGCATTTCTCATCCAATTTTGGTCATTTTCAAATGAAATTTTGCACATATCTAGCCTTAATGAAGCTCTAACTGGACGCAAAATTTGATGCCTCTATCTCTCATAGTTTCCGAGATAATCGACTGTATAGCCTCTATCTCTCATAAAAAAAAAAAAAAAAAAAAAAAAAAAAAAAAACAGGAAATTGATGAACAAATACCACGGCATTTCTCATCCAATTTTGGTCATTTTCAAATGAAATTTTGCACATATCTAGCCTTAATGAAGCTCTAACTGGACGCAAAATTTGATGCCTCTATCTCTCATAGTTTCCGAGATAATCGACTGTATAGAAAAAAAAAAAAAAAAAAAAAAAAAAAAACAGGAAATTGATGAACAAATACCACGGCATTTCTCATCCAATTTTGGTCATTTTCAAATGAAATTTTGCACATATCTAGCCTTAATGAAGCTCTAACTGGACGCAAAATTTGATGCCTCTATCTCTCATAGTTTCCGAGATAATCGACTGTATAGAAAAAAAAAAAAAAAAAAAAAAAAAACAGGAAATTGATGAACAAATACCACGGCATTTCTCATCCAATTTTGGTCATTTTCAAATGAAATTTTGCACATATCTAGCCTTAATGAAGCTCTAACTGGACGCAAAATTTGATGCCTCTATCTCTCATAGTTTCCGAGATAATCGACTGTATAGAAAAAAAAAAAAAAAAAAAAAAAAAAAAAAAACAGGAAATTGATGAACAAATACCACGGCATTTCTCATCCAATTTTGGTCATTTTCAAATGAAATTTTGCACATATCTAGCCTTAATGAAGCTCTAACTGGACGCAAAATTTGATGCCTCTATCTCTCATAGTTTCCGAGATAATCGACTGTATAGAAAAAAAAAAAAAAAAAAAAAAAAAAAAAAAAAAACAGGAAATTGATGAACAAATACCACGGCATTTCTCATCCAATTTTGGTCATTTTCAAATGAAATTTTGCACATATCTAGCCTTAATGAAGCTCTAACTGGACGCAAAATTTGATGCCTCTATCTCTCATAGTTTCCGAGATAATCGACTGTATAGAAAAAAAAAAAAAAAAAAAAAAAAAAACAGGAAATTGATGAACAAATACCACGGCATTTCTCATCCAATTTTGGTCATTTTCAAATGAAATTTTGCACATATCTAGCCTTAATGAAGCTCTAACTGGACGCAAAATTTGATGCCTCTATCTCTCATAGTTTCCGAGATAATCGACTGTATAGAAAAAAAAAAAAAAAAAAAAAAAAAAAACAGGAAATTGATGAACAAATACCACGGCATTTCTCATCCAATTTTGGTCATTTTCAAATGAAATTTTGCACATATCTAGCCTTAATGAAGCTCTAACTGGACGCAAAATTTGATGCCTCTATCTCTCATAGTTTCCGAGATAATCGACTGTATAGAAGCTCTAACTGGACGCAAAATTTGATGCCTCTATCTCTCATAGTTTCCGAGAAAAAAAAAAAAAAAAAAAAAAAAAAAAACAGGAAATTGATGAACAAATACCACGGCATTTCTCATCCAATTTTGGTCATTTTCAAATGAAATTTTGCACATATCTAGCCTTAATGAAGCTCTAACTGGACGCAAAATTTGATGCCTCTATCTCTCATAGTTTCCGAGATAATCGACTGTATAGAAAAAAAAAAAAAAAAAAAAAAAAAAAAAAAAAAAAAACAGGAAATTGATGAACAAATACCACGGCATTTCTCATCCAATTTTGGTCATTTTCAAATGAAATTTTGCACATATCTAGCCTTAATGAAGCTCTAACTGGACGCAAAATTTGATGCCTCTATCTCTCATAGTTTCCGAGATAATCGACTGTATAGATAAAAAAAAAAAAAAAAAAAAAAAACAGGAAATTGATGAACAAATACCACGGCATTTCTCATCCAATTTTGGTCATTTTCAAATGAAATTTTGCACATATCTAGCCTTAATGAAGCTCTAACTGGACGCAAAATTTGATGCCTCTATCTCTCATAGTTTCCGAGATAATCGACTGTATAGACAAAAAAAAAAAAAAAAAAAAAAAAAAAAAAAAAAAAAAAAAAAAAAAAAAAACAGGAAATTGATGAACAAATACCACGGCATTTCTCATCCAATTTTGGTCATTTTCAAATGAAATTTTGCACATATCTAGCCTTAATGAAGCTCTAACTGGACGCAAAATTTGATGCCTCTATCTCTCATAGTTTCCGAGATAATCGACTGTATAGAAAAAAAAAAAAAAAAAAAAAAAAAAAAAAAAAAAAAAAAAAAAAACAGGAAATTGATGAACAAATACCACGGCATTTCTCATCCAATTTTGGTCATTTTCAAATGAAATTTTGCACATATCTAGCCTTAATGAAGCTCTAACTGGACGCAAAATTTGATGCCTCTATCTCTCATAGTTTCCGAGATAATCGACTGTATAGATAAAAAAAAAAAAAAAAAAAAAAAAAACAGGAAATTGATGAACAAATACCACGGCATTTCTCATCCAATTTTGGTCATTTTCAAATGAAATTTTGCACATATCTAGCCTTAATGAAGCTCTAACTGGACGCAAAATTTGATGCCTCTATCTCTCATAGTTTCCGAGATAATCGACTGTATAGAAAAAAAAAAAAAAAAAAAAAAAAAAAAAAAAAAAAAAAAAAAAAAAAAAAAAAAAAAAAAACAGGAAATTGATGAACAAATACCACGGCATTTCTCATCCAATTTTGGTCATTTTCAAATGAAATTTTGCACATATCTAGCCTTAATGAAGCTCTAACTGGACGCAAAATTTGATGCCTCTATCTCTCATAGTTTCCGAGATAATCGACTGTATAGCAAAATTTGAAAAAAAAAAAAAAAAAAAAAAAAACAGGAAATTGATGAACAAATACCACGGCATTTCTCATCCAATTTTGGTCATTTTCAAATGAAATTTTGCACATATCTAGCCTTAATGAAGCTCTAACTGGACGCAAAATTTGATGCCTCTATCTCTCATAGTTTCCGAGATAATCGACTGTATAGAAAAAAAAAAAAAAAAAAAAAAAAAAAAAAAAAACAGGAAATTGATGAACAAATACCACGGCATTTCTCATCCAATTTTGGTCATTTTCAAATGAAATTTTGCACATATCTAGCCTTAATGAAGCTCTAACTGGACGCAAAATTTGATGCCTCTATCTCTCATAGTTTCCGAGATAATCGACTGTATAGAAAAAAAAAAAAAAAAAAAAAAAAAAACAGGAAATTGATGAACAAATACCACGGCATTTCTCATCCAATTTTGGTCATTTTCAAATGAAATTTTGCACATATCTAGCCTTAATGAAGCTCTAACTGGACGCAAAATTTGATGCCTCTATCTCTCATAGTTTCCGAGATAATCGACTGTATAGCTCTAACTGGACGCAAAAAAAAAAAAAAAAAAAAAAAAAAAAAAAAAAACAGGAAATTGATGAACAAATACCACGGCATTTCTCATCCAATTTTGGTCATTTTCAAATGAAATTTTGCACATATCTAGCCTTAATGAAGCTCTAACTGGACGCAAAATTTGATGCCTCTATCTCTCATAGTTTCCGAGATAATCGACTGTATAGAAAAAAAAAAAAAAAAATTCCGCAATGAAAATCAATTAGTAGAACCATTTCAAGTATTCTTAGTGATTTTCACCCAGAAATATTGAGAATTCCGGTTTTTAGAGCGGATTTTCGATTTTTCGAAAAAACTGTAAGGGGTTAGTCCATTGATTTTTTTGGTCAAAAATTTTTTTTCGAGATTTTGCAAATTCCGCAATGAAAATCAATTAGTAGAACCATTTCAAGTATAATAGTGGTAATTTTCAATCACATGACAATAAATTATCAAATATTTTACATTTTTAAAACATTTTTAAATTAAACAACTAAGATGGTCGATTTTGCACTATTATAGCAGTAAAATTTTACACATTTTTATCACGTAACATACAACCAGGGAAAGGACCTTTCCACCGTTTAGTCCTGGAGGTTGAGATCAATGCTAAGACGACGGTGGACGCATGGGTGGAAGAATGAGATGAAATAAATTCAAATTCAAATAAATTACCAGAATGTTTTGTATTTTTTAAACATTTTTAAAATTAAATAATTAAAATGGTCAATTTAACTCTATAATGGTAGTAAAATTTTACACAATTTTTACTATGCACTTCAAGGTTAGCAGAACTCAGCTGTAAATCTATATTTTTTCAGCTGAATTGAAATCGCTTAGCATTTGGTGCTCGCTGGGTAGTGGCAGCTAAAAATTTAGCTATTAGTTCCACTAGTGTCCACCATGAACGCTGAACTGTAACATTTTTCTTACGTAGCTTTCTAATTAATTGAGAGTTCTCAATTGACTTTTATGCCAGAGAGTCCTCAAAACACGTTCGGCCACTTCATTTGAATAGAGAAATTGATCGAGTAGACTATCATTGGCATTTCCACTTGCAATTTCTTCCGCTAGAGGCGTCTGCAGTACTTTATTGTCAATTTCATTGATAGCAACACCTGCCATCTCACGTGCAATTCCACTCACAAATACATCATCAATCCAGAAGAATTTTAATCGATTGACAGCACGCAGAAGGCTACCAATGACATTTCTGGGATAGATTATGCCACATCCTGAACAATATCGTGGATAAGTGGCATTGGCGAATTCCTCTGGACTGACGTACCAAGGTGAATTGACATTTCGTATAACAGGATTACTCAATAGGTGTGTACATTGAATATCTCTAATTGGTGTCCCAGCTAAAAATCCCAGTAGAGCCGGACTGTTGACAAATACATCATCATCTACCTGTGAATGACACAAATTTACTCACATTCCTCCTCTTTGTTTTCCTCTCTTACTACCTTAATGACAAATTCCGCTTCTGGACATTCCCGTGAACTCCAAAGGAGACCCATTGTGTGCTTATAAGTGAGATTTCTATAGTCATCGATAAAGTTTCCTTGCAACAAATCCCCGTGCAATCTTGCTTCATCCTGCAGTGCCATCTGTTGAGTGGGATGTGTAGTACCAAGGAGAAAAATAACCCTCATCGTATCACCAGTAAAAGATCCCCAAGTTTCACGGATAACACGTCTCTTTTGGGCATTTCCCGGTGCCGAATGGACAACAATAAGTGCCAATGGATGGATTTTGAGTCTTTGACACGATTTCTGATCAATAATATAGCGAAAATTTGTAATATTTAGGAGATATTTGGATGATATTTTGACCGTTTGATGATGCTGCCAGATACAAATAATCAAAACTAGCGCCACCACACCAACAATAAGACGTTTCAACGCCTTTTTCATCTTGTGACAAAATTCACCGATGCAACATCACCAACAACAAAATGACAACAACAAAAAGGGAAACAAATTCAATCATAAAAAAACCTTGTGTCTAAGTTTTAACTTATCAATTCTGTGATAAAGAAATATCAGTGGACAGTGATTCATTGTAGTTGCACGACAAAATATAAATCAATGTCAAGTGATATCTCTTATCAATCTTCTGTTTTTTTTTTAAATAGAGAAAATTAATTGTAAGAAAAAGTATGTAGCAATAAGGCATAATTCTTTCACGTCATTAGGGTCATACAGTAGACTCTCGCTAATTCGGCTCTCTTAAGATCGGGATACCTTTTAATTCGGGCAGCAGTTATATTTGAAAAAAAGTTTGTTGACATTTTTCAAGTTTGATCTGTAATTCAACGAAAGAAATGTTCTTAAATTTGCATTGATTTGCCTTAGTTATGATGTGATTTTGCATTATTAAAGGATTTTTTATGACATTTACAATAAATATGAGTACATATCTCTTGTAATTAAATCCAAAGTTATTAAGCAGGAATCAATTTTTTAAAGAAAGTATCCATCAGATTTAACCGTCGAAGTCAATAGTCGCTCAACACTCTGAGGATCAGCAGAAAGCAACCAAGTTCGAACTGTACCACCCACAAATGGGGAAAGAATCTTTAATTTTGAAACTTAATCTACAATATTTTGTTTTCTGTCTGCACTGAGCTGCGGGGATTTATGGTGACGATGACGCCATTGCGGTGCCTTGAGTTGTCAGTGAACTGACAGCTTCAACTTTCTGCCCATGCGTCAGTGCCATCTGCAATTCTTCAATATTCTTTGCTCGGTGAATTGTGATTGGTTGTGGTTGCGGTGGTGCACTTCTCAGCGGTTTCACAGCAACTGGCTGAACTTCAGATGCTGCCGGCACATGGAGTGGTGGTAGCTGAGGCAGATGTTGAAGCTGTGGCAGTGACTGTGGCTGTGGCACTCGAGATTCCAGGAAACTCCTCATGGCAGCAATACCTTCGGGTGTCTGGGCAATTTCTCTGATGGCATCAAGAGCTGCAGCCGGTGATGTCACCCCAAGAACATCCATAACTTCGTCAATTGGGGGAATTGTCGATGGATCGAGACCAAGAACCGTTGCCAAGGATGTCACTTCAGCCGGCCACGATGGTACTCGATGGGCAATATCATTAATCGGAGTCAAATCAATTCCATGGTATCTGTGAATACGCCAAATTGGTCCAAGAACTGTCGGATTTGGTTCTGCAGCAGCCGGTTGTGTGCTGAACATATCCCAGAAGCCACAATTAACTTCTGCCACCAACAAAATACACAATAATCCACTGATTCTCACAACTGACACAGACATACTGACGCCAATCCATTCACCTGGTCACCCTTTTAAATGGTCCCAAAAAGTGAAATTAGCCCAAAAATGCATTTATCATTAGCATTAACATTCCATTTGGTCAGGTAAATTTTGGCATTTTATCACTATATTTTCTATTCGTACCTCCCCTCCCTTCCCCCCGGAAGAAACTATAGTTAAAAAAAGTGTAAAATTTTACTACTAATAGTGCAAAATCGACCATTTTATTTGTTTAATTTAAAAATGTTTAAAAAATGCACAACATTTTGGTAATTTATTGTCACGTGATTGAAAATTACGACTATTCGGTTTCCACGCGTTTATCTTGAGGAAATTCCGGTCAATTTACTCAAAATAGAAAAACAGACGCCAGTTTTGACACAAAAGCTTCTCCCAATGCAATAATTGTCTCACAGATAACGGAAAAATGCTGATTTTCCATGAGAAAATGCAATATTTTCCTGAGAATTTTCCTTTCAATATTTACCAACAAAAGAAACTGGTAAGATATTTGAAAGGGTACACCATCATGTAAGGCTTAAGTAAGATGTAAAGCTCCCTTTTAATCAACACGTAAACTATCTTAAAGCTTTACCATGTTTTGCTTTCATAAAATTTAGAGATAAGGTATATGAAAGTTTATACTGTCATGTAAAAGGCATAAGTACAGCAGCGTGTAAGTATTTCCCATCTTCGACAATAAATCATTATGAAAGTTTTGCTATGTATTATTTGCAAAATAATCAACATGTAAGTTTTATGAAGGATACGTTATCATGTTAGACATAAGGATGCCTTACGAATGGCTTACTGGAAATTTTCACTTTAAGGATATAATTCATGCGAGCTACACCGAAGTCCTGCTACAAAGGTTCAGGTGAAATATTTTATTTCTATTCATCAGTGGGGTTTAGTTTTTAACTAAAACCTACTATTAAGATGAATGATTATGAATATGATTCATGTGATAATGTTCTGGAGTAACTTCTCCAATGAGAGTCACTTTAAGTTTTGATACGATTGCTTTTCATGAAAAGCGTTCGTCGGCCTTACATTTAAGGCTTACGTAGGTTACAAAAAAGTAGTTATACAATGTTAAACATCCATAAGAGTTAGTTTAACGTATGGCTTACAGGATGGTCCTTTTTAAGGCTTACTTAGAGCATTTTTTGCCTTATGGCATGCTTTACATGAATGCATTTCTTATGATTTACATGTATTTATTACTACAGTTTTACGGAATTTGCTTACAAATGCTTTACATGTGTATTTATGTAAGGCGTCCTTAAAAGCCATAAAAATGCATCAATAGCTTTGCTATGCCTTACAAGTACGGCTTACGTAAGTGACAAAAGTGTGGTTATACCGTGTTAAACCTCCATAAGTGATAGTGATTAGTAAGGTTTACATGCACTAACATGTAAAACTTATGTAAGGCATCTTTTCGCTGCTGGGAGCTGTCTTAACGTCACATTTGAAAGAGACGAACCTTTTGTCTCTCTAGTGTTTTGGGCGCCATTTTTTCGCGATGGGGTCTGTTTTTCTATCTTGACGAAATTGACCACAGTTTCCTCAAGATAAACGTGTGGAAATCGCGAGAAAATTTGTAAAATCACGAGTGGGAACTCCTGGGATTCCCAGTGAAGTGGGAGATGAGCGTAAAGTGCGTGGGAAAGGACTAAAATTGGACTCATTTGGATGGATCAGTGAGTGAAAGAGAAAAGAAGTGTGGTGAAAAATAGGCCACAAGGCAATTTTCCCAGTTTTTCCGAGTCAATTGCCAAAAAGCAAAAATCATGTGCAAATAGTGATTTTGGGGCGGAAAAGTCCGCCCCAAAAACCTATTGGAGTGAGTGAGATAGAAAGTGTACTGAAAAATAATTGTCACAGCAATTTTCCTGGACAGGAAATTTTTTTGTACAGGGAAAACTCTTCAAGGGATGCTTTTTCATTCACTTAAAAAAGACAAAAAATGAATGAGAAATACAATAAATCAATCTGAAAATTTTTAAAGTCGATTATCTCGGAAACTATTAGAGATAGAGGCATCAAACTTTACATTCATTTAGAGCCTCTTCGTCCTGACAGGGTTCAAATTGAAGCAGTTGTTTTTTTTTTTCAAGAATTATGCATTTTTATTTAATAAATCTTCATTTCTTCCCTTCTCACATTTCTCTCTCTTATTTTCTTTTTTTTTACAAAATGATTCTTTTATTATTTCTTTTTTTGTTTTATTTAAATTTGTTGTGGAATGTCCTGGAGTACTTCCCACTTTACTTTTTTTTCTTATTTATTTTTTTTTTCACAAGTATCACAGCTCCCACAGGCGAACTTTTAAGCAAAGCCAAATCCCTCTGAGCACTCATGGATGGCCTTATAGAGGCACTCTCGCAATTTGTCGTAGGTCTTATACACCGGTAGATCTAGCTGATTGAAGCTGCAAATTTTAAAAGAAAAAAAATAAATATATCCATTTGAGAAAAATTGCATTAGTAACAATATTAATTTGTTGGATTGTACCATGTATGTGCCGATGGTAGACGATCTGTTCCTCTGTCGTCGCGATGAATCTGAAATTTCTGGATACCATTCATGCCCTCGAGAGCAGCAAAACCCTGAAGTGGCACCTTCGATGTCCCAGTGACAAACTGAAGGAATTTTGCCCGATCAGCCTGATCGAAGCTCCTCAGTGCACGCCAGAACCATTGAATCTGGAAAGTACATTGAAGAAAGTTCAAGTGGGGACTATCAGAATGGAGGGTGGGGGGAGGGGGTGATATGCATGGATAAAAACTTTAAGTCATACAGTGACCCTATACCGAATTTCATGAAGATCACTTTAGCCGTTCTTGCGTAATTCGTTGTCAAAACAGCGATTTTTAGAAAGGACAAAGGCATTTTTATAAGGACTCCCAGCGTTTATCGTCCTGGGTCCCGGCAATTTTTCAATCTTATATCAGTACCTGCAAAATAAGCCTACTCTCGTTTGTGGCGATTCCGGGACCAGCGCCCATATAGTTTTGACCATTCTCCTTTGTGTATTTAAAGAAGAAATAAAGAAAAAAGAAAAAGCCTACCTGAATTGACGATGGACTGTACTTATGATACTCTGTATTGGCTCTTAGATCCTCAATATCAACATTTGGTAATCCTGATATCAGCAATTCAAGTTCTTGTTCATTGAAAATACTTATAAGACGTTTCGGTATGATATCATAGAAGCCCTCGAGGAAGGCGGCAAGTCTTTAAAAAAAAAAAAAAAAAAAAAACAATTAAATAAATAAATAAAAGATGTCAAAATTTGCCCATTATAAAAAGCAACTTACTGTTGTTTAATTGAACCACTCATCTTGAGCTGACACACAAGTCTAATGTATTCAAGTTTATTTTCCTCTGTCACAGGAATATTCCTTCCATTTGTTATGAGATCACGTATTTCAGTCACACCAAATTCTTGTAGTTCCAGCGAAAATGTCAATTCACATCCCAATGTTGTGATATTGTTCTCCTTAAGATATACAAGACCTTTGTAGAAGTCATAATCTTCACTTTCCATATCTGTATACTTTACACGAATACCCAAAATGTGTTTGTACAGGGATCGTGTAAAATAGCATTCTAGTAGTTTGTTGTCATAGATGGCTTTGGCTTTAAAACAAAACAAAAAACAAAAGACAAAATAGAAAGAAAAAAACCAAGAAATATTGAGGAAAAACTCACCAATGACCCTTCCAACAAATTTATAGTAGCAGAGATGATTTGAATTAGCATGAGATGATGGATTAATCATATAAGTGACACGATCTCCAGGTGACACAGTGAATAGGGCATAGTTTGGATTAAATATTTCCCGTGATATTATCACATACCACTCCCTCAGCAATCCACCAGCATCTTGACCTTCTTCATCTACCAATGGGACAAGAAAAAGATATTTTTTTGTTGCTTAATCTTTCCAGAAAAAAAAGCAAATTGAAAGAAATTATTTTTACCTTCAAAAGCAATGTAGAAGCGATTTTTCCATTCTTCAGGACTTCGTCGATAGAGTTCTCTGAAACTATCTTCAAAAACATTCATCCGATTGACATGAATGGCCAATTCTTCGCGTCGGATCCCTTCGTCGCATCGTTCCAATTCGGTCCGGAAGTAGCGGCGTTTGACATCAAAATCCAAGATACGCGTATGATCAACTAGAACAGCAAATGGTCCATCGGCCAAGTGAGTTGTGTACTGTCGCAAGATTTGATTGAGAACAGTTCGGTGTTTCTCTGTTCAAAAGAAACAACAATACAAGATAAAGGGTTGTAATGTTTGTAATCTTCAGTCAAGATGTTTCAAGTATAAAGTGGGCCAAATCGAACTGCCAGTGACGTAGATCAGAGGTGTGCAAAAACAGTTGAAAGCGTTTTGACCATTGACGTACATGTTTCATTTGACGTTTATTCGGTTTCAACGGTTCTTGCACGCCTCTGACGTAGATACTTATACTCGAGTGGTACAGTATTGAAAACTCAGATTTCTGAAATATTTGCAATAGAAAAATAGGAATCGAATAATTTTGCAAAGATTAACTAGGGTAAATTTAGCTAATTCAAAACCTGCTTCAAATGGAAATTTTGCGCTACTCCAAATGGAAACGTCACTGTTTTCATGATAAATACAGTACTAAATTATTATATTTATATATTTTCTATACCACAGATTCATTATTTAGTTAATTTTGCTACAAATAAAGCAAAAATCCATTCGTATTCACAAATTTTAATTTGTTAATTTCTCAGAAAAATTAAAAGTGTACTTTTCACTATCGAATTTTTTATCGATTGACCATGTTTTTCAATGAAAAACACAATGAGGTGACTGTTATTTATTCGTTTTGTTTAAAAGTTATGTCATATTTCTGGTTAATTTTAGTTAAATTAAGTGGTAATCTTTATTGCTTACGGTCCGTGAAGTTTTCAAATGATATAATTACTTATTTCGTGAATAAAAAGGGGTTTTCTGAAGTGTCTGCAAACACTCCAATAAGAAACCCCGGAAATATGATTTTTATTTGAGAGATTTCCTTATTGTTTTCGATGGGAAAGGAGAAAAGACCAGGAATAAGAACAAATCGTGAACTCAAGAGCAACACAAAAAGGTTTTGGAAGCCTTTCATCGCTGTTCCACTTACACTATTTGTTTCCAATTAGAAAATTTCCCTTGTCTCCATTTAGATTAATTTGTTTCCAATTGAAGCATTTTGCACTCGCGCATTTTTCTTGTATTTAAGAGGGTTTTAAATTATATTTAAAGAATTTTCACTAAACAGTAACATTCTAGAAGAGTCAAGGAGAAAATTTATGTCTTCAGAAAAAATATGAACTTAACGTGATGAATCTTCTGTCAAAGTTAAAGCGTCTGGAAATGGTTTTGAATTAGGACATTTACCCTACTTTCCCCTAGGTGAGGCTTGCTAGGAGAAAAAAGCTGTAAGGGGTTTTAAATTGGGTCTAGAATTAGTTCATTTGTTCTTTCAACTTACCAGCAAATCTGAGAAATTTAGCATGATGCCTGATAAACGGTGGTGAATTGTGACATTGTGGTGTATCGGATGATTCAGAAACTGTATCAAAATTGAGTGCAATGGGTGACATCGGTTGCATGACTTCCTGAAAGACATCCCGTCGATTTTCTTGTGTGGTACCATCGGTCCGTCTAGCTGGAGCATGAGTGAGAAAGAAGGCTTCAACGGCACATTGAAAGACCAATACAGCATGATGATCATGCGTTTGCTTTAGCAATTCAAGACAATCACTCAATGTCTGCCAAAGTCTATACTGACGCAACTGATGTATATCTCTAAATTGTCCACTAGATGTATCATCACTTTCCTTCTCAACACGCCTAATCTGAAAGATTATCTTGAGTGTACGCAGGAAGAAGGTCTGATTGCTTGTCTTAGCCACTAATGGTGCCATTGATGGTAGCTGAAGATCACCAGTTGCCCTTGGACGACCTTCTGATGATACAACAACAACTTCACGGGTAAATCGATCCTGAAGGGTACCCCGTCGAGATGGTTCTTCAGCTGAACCACCTACACCACCATCTGATGTTCCAGCTGTCGTTGTTGCTGTTGCTGCTGCTCCTGCATCCAAATCAGCCATCTTTAGTTCATCCATCAACTTCTTTATTTGCTCCTCCAGCAATTGTGCCAATTCCCTGTATTTTGTCAAATATAATTGTTATTATTTGGAAAATTTAATTTAGAAAAAGATATTCACAGTAGAGATATTCACAGTAAGACACTTACTTGACAGCATTGAGCAGCAATTTGATAATATTATCTCTGATAGCTGTACTGCAGTGACTGAGATTAACTAGAAGATTGGCAATATTGTCTAGACCATCCTCTGAGCATGATTTTTCCGATAGAACATCAACAATTGTCTCCAGAATACCCACTGAGTAATTTTTAATGAATGACGGTGCCTTTTTGTCATCTGAATCACCATCAGTTGGCAATGCAATACTCATATATGCCAACAATCTCAGCAATTTATCTGTCAATGGACGACTTTTTCGTATATTTGGTGCTCTTAGCATAGCCACAAGACGTCCAAATGGTGCTTCATCGAAGGTTTTTGGTTCGGCATCGGTAAATGTCACGGGAATTTGTTTGGTCGCTCGTACTGTTGGATATCCAGGGGTACGTTTCTGTGGTTCACTTGGTGCAATTCGCCCACCAGGATTATCCAATCGTACCAGTATACTCCAAAAATCATCTTGTTGACCAGATGTTGTACCACTTGCAGCAGCAGGACGACTTGGACCAGCTTCAGTTGTAGCTGATGCATCCGATGGTGCGGTATCATCTTTATTTGTTGGCATGAAGTATGCTGCAAATGTCTTTGCCAGCAATGTCAGCAGTTCAAGGGCATGTCGACAGGTTGAATTGGCAGCTTGAGGATGCAATAGGAGTTTCTTTGTTGTATTGCAATAGATGAAGACATTGGCACGACTTCCAAGAGCTGGATCTAGTCGAATATTGAGCCACATTGGTCGTTCTATTGGTTTCTTTGAGCATGACATATCTGTTGATGATGATGATGATGACATTTGACCCTTTCTACCCTTACCAATGCTATTGATAGATTCCATTGGATCATGACCAGGTGACCCTGATGATACCTTCTTTATTGATGCCAAATCAACAACTTCAGCTGTTCTCTCCATTATTGCCAGCAATGCTCCAATGATCCAACGTCGGGTTGGTGCATGAAAACATAAATTCCGAATTACCCGTTGGAAGCGCAAAACATTGAATTTGGGTGCATCGATGAATAGCATTACAAGAAGGGATGCCAGGGCTTCCTGGTCCAAGAAAGCATTTCCCTGTCGATCCATTGCACTGGAATACTGACCAAGAAGGGGCATAACACCTTCACTGGAATGTTCACCACCGCTCAAACCCTGTAAATTGCCACTTTGACCCCAACCACTACGAAAGCGGGATCTATAGCAAAAAACAAAGGAATAATCATTATTTATTAATCGTTCAATCTGACCCTACATCCATGGACGTACCCAGCTAGGGGCAGGTGCCCCCCCCCCCTAGAAGCGTCAAAAAAAAGTTCAAATCTTTCCAAAAATGGGCCTAATTTTTCAATTCATAATCGTCAGTTAAATCACCATTTGTCGTAACTTCCTTTTGACAACTTACTTTTTCTTTATACTTTTTCTTTAAATTTTAATATGTTGTAGCTGAGGTCAAAAGCTTTCCAACGGTGGGTCGCACTCCTCCCTCGATGTTCCCTGACCCGAGCTATAATCAAAAATGTCTTGACCGGACAATATTTTAGGTGTTTATGATGCGATTTTAATTAAATTTTAGCCTATATTGTACCTGAGAGCAAGATCTTTCTAATAATTGGTCCCATCCGTCTCAACCCCAATCCAACTGTACCCCGACTCTTACTATATCCGTATTGACCGGACTCTATCTCCAATATTTATTAACCGATTTCAATGAACTTTCTTTTCTTTTGTTGGTCTTCCCCACTCACTCAGTGTGTAGAGGTAAACAATATTGAAATACAATGTGGAAGAAAAACCATCCATATTGGAACGAATATTGAAGAAATTGCCTACACACTAGACAAATTTCCTTCAATAATCCAAATTTATGTCCATATATTTTACTAATGTGTAGGCGATTTTCATCCATATTAGATATTGATTGCAAATATTGATGAAATTTTTCCCTAGTGTATAGACAGCTTAAGATTGTGTAGGAAAAACTCTTTAATATGGACATAAATATCTCTAGTATGTAGAGGCCATTAAGGATGAGTATATTTTTAAAAATTTGAAAAGTAAAAAAAAAATTGCCCCCCCCCCCCCGTAAGTAAATTTCGTACCTACGCCCCTGTTATATAGATACTTTTTATCTCACTGAAATCTCGACTGAAATCCTGGGTACGCCCTTTGTCCACATTCCCCAATGCACTTTGAATAAAATGAACTTACCTTGGTGTCTGATCTCTGCCTCGATACCTCAAGACAGTCGATGATGAACTAGATGATGCTCCACTCAAGAGATTCATCACATGTTCCTGCATCAATTGCCAATCACGCCTGAGATTCTGGGCTTCAGCTGCCAATTCCGGTGGTAAAACAGATATTTGACTGTCTTCCATGTCCGTGAGAATGGACTGCCTGAGGGCAGCTGGTAGATTCTGAAAGAAAGCAGCTGCATCAACTGGATCATTTGGATTTGTCATCGATTGTTGATCAATTCGCTGCTGAGTTAGAACTTCTTCTTGAATATGTGGTGGCAATGCTGCTAGAAATTCCGAATTAATTTCACCAATTTGATAATTTCGCTGTGCAGCATTCCTCTGTGCCTCCTCACGATTTCTCTGCAATCGCAAATGTTGCTCAAGTACTTCATGACGCATATCAGCTGGAAGAGCAGCTAGGAAACTCGGATCAATGCCATCTGGAAGATTTGTCAAGGTATCCAGAGGCATTTGTGATTGATTGCCACCACCTGATGATGGTGCTGGGATTGATGATGGTGCTGGAACAGATGATGGTGGTGTTGATGGGGCATTTTCACCTGATTCAGTGCCTCCTGTATCAGCATTTGATGCACCTACAGCTCCAGCAACGGCAGATTCTTCTTCAGTTTCATCATCTTCACCAACTTCATCATCTTCATCATCATCTTCTTCTTCAGCTTCTTCAGCATCATCCTCGTCACCTTCTGTCTCATCATCACTCGTTGCCACCTCAGTCGGCAACATACCACCACGATGTGGTACAAAACGACGTATATGGAAGACATCATCATCACCTTCTGATCTCTCACCTGTACCAACTACACCAACATCACCATCACCATCTCCAGCATCACCGCTCCTCCTCCTTCCACCATCTCCAACACCCTCAACCGTTTCCGTCTCCGATCTCTCACTATCCTCACTCGATGGGGCTGTTGTTGTCCTGAGGAGTATCTGTGGTTCTTGCTGATTATCCTCTTGATCCTCAATTCTGATCTCAGGAACTGAATTACCACCAGTACCATCATCATCCACCCTAACATCGGTATCATCATCACCAACAACAGATGATCCATTGCCAGCGATTGATGGTGTTGTTGTACCTTTGGATCTCTCAGTATTTGGAATTTTTTTGCGTTTTGCAGTAACTTTAGCACCGTCAGCTGTACGATGTACTTCCAATTCCTTGAGGATCTCCTCACATGCCAATTGACAGACGTAAGGCTGCGTCTCGAGACCCAGTAATTTGGATTCTTCGACCCAGGCTGACAGAACACTTGGTGTATTGGTGAGGGAACTGGCTAAACTACGTCCAAATAGGGCAGAATAGTCAGCTCTACAAAGATACAGAAATTAGACACAGGTTACATAGATACAGTTCATATCACTGAGAAAAAAAGGTGAATCTTAAAATTATATTTTTTTTAACGACTTAATTTTATTCTGCCAAAAAAAGAATAAATTTTAATCTTTTCATTCATATCTCAGATTAACTTTTAGTCGAAAACGATTATGGAATTTTAGTAAATATGAAAACAGGGCCAATAAAAAACCAGTGATAAGCTCAGATAAGCTTATGGTAGCTAAGATTCTTTACATGTGACCTCGAAATGCGTGCAACTCGGGGTTCTTGCAACTCGAAATGCGTGAAAATTCGATTGTGAGTTGAATTTTGGGGGTAAAGAATCGCGTCGAGTAAACTGTTCTCGGACACCGAAATGGATGAAATTGGCTCGACGCGATTCTTTACCCCCAAAATTCAACTCAAAATCGAATTTTCACGCATTCCGAGTTGCAAGCACCCCGAGTTGCACGCATTTCGAGGTTATCTGTACAGAATCTCAGCTACCATAAGCTTATCTGGGCTTATCACTGGTCATTTTCTATTTTAAATAGTCCGAGTGGGGAAGTCGAACAAAAAAATCATTGAAATAGGTTAATAAACATTAGAGATAGAGTCCGGTTCATTTGGATATAGTAAGGGTCGGGGTAGAGACGGATGGGGCTCATCCGTCCTTAGGACAGTTTCAAAGTTGCCCCAATTCAAAGTGCCCCAGTTCCTATTTAACAATCGCAGAAATTGACATATAAAAAAAGTTGTGTTGGAATGCAAAAGTTTTTTTCGGCGCCTAACGACGCCGCGCCAAAAACTTTTCAGCGGCGCGCCTCAAAATTTCTCGACGGCAGCGGCGGCTAAGAAAAAAGCTGGGCGGCGCGCTAAAAACAGCTAAAAGTCGGCGCGCGCCGGGCTCTGATCTGAACACTTTGAATGCTGATGCATTATTATTTGAATAAGCATTTATTGGATTTATTATAATTACAGTTTATACTTTTGAAGAGAGTCAATAAATGGAGTGACTTGGATTTTGACTTACCTATCTACAACATCAATTGCACCTTCTTCATTCTGTCCAGACGCCTGCGGTGAGAAGATGCCAAAGCCATTGTCCATCAGTACCACGCGTGTTGCATCCCTGAATGGTGCTGATGACGTCGACGGATGACTACTAGGTCCAAGGAGTCGTTGCAGTATCACCGGCTGCGTTGTATTCCTCGCTGCTATTGATCGCAAATAGTGATATCGTCTGACACGATTTCTCTGTGCTACAGCACCACCTCCACCATTGGCACCAGTGCCATCTGGTGTTAGATTCTGCTGTGTCGAACTACCCATTAACAATTGCAAATTACCAGCAGCTGTTGTTGGTGCAGCTGCTGTTGTACCATCTCGTGTTATTTGACTACCCCTACCACCACTATCACCTGTATCATCGTACATTGCATGGAAATAGACACGTGGACTACTTGTATCCCGTGCAATATCATGAGATGATCCAGCACCATCTGGTGTCTCTGCATCATTTGTATCAATTACATTGGAATTACCTGAGGTAACACCAACTCTCGGATACTGTATCATATTGATATCTTCGGTATCTGGACCACCACCTGATCCACTTGGTCCACCCACATCACTACCCCCACTACCACGTTCAATTTCAACAAATGTGGGTGATCTCATGCCATAGACATGTTGTTCGTACATCTCAACAAATTGGCGGGTTTCTTCATCAACTTCAACATCACTTGGTTCTTCTGGTTCAGCCTCTTCATGTTCCTCCTCCTCCTCATTCTCCATATCAGCCGGTTCGGCATTTTCCTCACCACCAGCCGATTCAGATTCCTCAGAATCACTCGATGATTCCATCGTATAGAGATCCTGCCATGCTGCATCATTGCCCTCTTCGTTCTCTTCCCATGGGGCACTTTCACCTTGTTCACCTGCTCCTCCTCCTCCACCACCTCCTGCATCCCCATCAACCCTACCACCACCTCCTGCTGCTGCTGCTGCCCCTGTACCACCACCATCACCAGCAACACCACCAGCTGCCACAGATGCTGACACTTGGGTAGTTGCCGATGAAGATGACGATGCAACAGCAGGACGATCACTAGAACCATTTTCCTGTGGCCAGATAACGGTAGACACAATAACATCAACATGGCCACCTTCAATGATCTGTGTTGGTCGTGGTGCAGATGTCCTTCGAGCATTCCTCTGTTGATGTCCACCACGTCGACGTGTTACCACGGACAATGTTGGTTGATTTGTCAATCGAAGGAGAGTCTCGAGGGGTTTTAGGACAGCATTTAGGGTGGCTATTGTATGGGGATGGGCAAAATCAACTTGTTGGGTGACACGGGCAAGATCTTCAATTAAATTGAGACGAACCATTCCATAGAACATATTGCTGCGCCTAGAGAAATTATCAAACAAGGATATATTATTTAGGGTCAGTGTTTCCATTGTCGCTCTTAATATGGATAGGGAAGTGAGCACGGAGTTATAATATAAGGAGATATCAGAAAATCAAAAATGTATGCATTTTGACAGTTTCGAATCGTGGCTCGCGTTGACAGTTTTCCGACTGAAAATTTGTTTCTAGTGGAAAGACGTCGTCGATATTTAGTTGCAAAAAATTGAACTATGAGTGATATTTAGTGAGAAAAACTGACGAAATCTATTCTTAAAGAAGTGCAGTGTACCCCAGTTTACGCATAGTAGCGAAAAATTACCAAATAAATGTACATTCCACCGGTAAGTTCAATGTGAGACATGCTGCATCTTATTTGTGCTCTGAACAAAAATAGCCCAAAAATTTAAGTAAGTTTTCTGACAATATCAATGAATAATAATTTTCAGTTTAATGAAAAATATTATGTTTGAGTATTGTAGTTTCTTTTCTCAAAACGGTTTTGCTTAAAAAAAATGGAAGTATAAAAAATATTTAAAATTATTTTTTATTATGAGAATTTAAAAATTCGTAATTTTTTAGCTTAAAAATTTACTATATAGCAAACACTTGGAGACTTCCAAAAAATATTCTAGATTTGAATGTTATTTTTTTCACAAAAAAAACTTAAGAAATTGGCGAAAAACTAAGAAAAGCAGGCTGTCATACACGTTCACTTCCCTTTTCCCTATCTATATTGAGTTTGAAACTTTTTCTACTTACCTTGGCATCATCATTTGTTGCCTCAGTCCATTTGTTGTCATCAACAGTGGATGTTCCGATGGGCTATCTTCAATTAAAATTGGTATCAATTGTGCCAAAAGTTGTATGTGAAAACATTTTTTTGCCATATCACTCATATGCCATGTTCTTACAAGTGCACTCTTCAGTTCATGTATCAAAATACTCTGAATTCTCCCAACACCTGACATTGCTGCCAATGATGATACCAACATCCTTGCACTTGCATTGCATTCACGATCCTGATTTGAATCTGTCCATGGTATAAATGTGTCAATTAGATAGGCCAACAATGGTGTGTCTTTTGTTAAATTTGCCTCTCCTTTTGGTATTGTATATTCAGCCACAATTAAGGCAACAGTTTGGTAGCTTCGGACTAAATCACTGAGAAAACGCAATAGGACACCTTTGGAGATCAGTAGACGATTGGTATCTTGGGTATCTGTTGTTGGTGGTGCTGTATTTGTTGTCCAACGTGGTGATCTACCATGTGATATTCTATCATCAGCCATTGATGAATCATTGTCATCATCATCGGGAATTTGTGCTGTATTTGATGATCTATCACCATCATCTGAATCAGCTGGATTTGGTGATTTATCGTCAAATTCTGCGGTGGTATCTGTTGCAATTAGGGCTGATAGGAGAGCACTGATAACATCATGTGTCACACGATCTTCAACAGTGTACACACGTGATGTTGTTGATTGTTGTCCCGTTGATGTTGATGCCAGTTTAACCAACAATTTCGGTTCATCATCATCATGTTGTCCACTAGCCGTGGTAGATCGTCTTGCCGTTGTTGATGTTGTATCTAGTCGTAGCATTCTTTTAGCCACACGTACATACATTTCCGGACATCTAGCAACAGCACCACTAAGTTGTCGTGTCAAATAGATCAAATCCCGATAGCCAGCCGGAATATTTGGCACCAAACGACTCACAATAACACTCTCCATAGCCAATTCCAATGTTTTTGGTTCTTCAACCGTATGACGTATCAATAGTAGAGCTATTTGGAGAAAATCATTATTACCTGGTACATGACGCATCCTCAGTAATGCCTCAATTCCGCCATTTTGTGCAAAATATTTGGCATATTGAAAATTTCTCGTAATCCTCAAGCATGTCTTCATCAGTGAATACTTGACAGATGTATCAATAGATAGTGGTAGTAGATCAATTAATATCTCAAGTATCATTTTAACATCAAATTGTTCAATACCCCTAATTGGACCACTACCAATTGACACATAACTACTACCACCATTTCTCTCAATGGCCATTATAACTGGCTGATAGGCACCTGTTTCCTCATTAACTTGACTCATACAGCCAAAATTAACAGTAAATCTGTGACGTCCAGAACGTATACGTACACTAGATTCACCATTTGTAAATGCCTCATTAATTGTTCGATTGTTAACCATTGAAAATGTATTCCATTGAGCTGTAGCCACATCATACCATTTCCATGTTCGCCATGTACCACGCATCATAATTGATTGACGATGTTCTAGCAGAACAGCCACTTGTTCGATTTGTTTAAAGATAATTGCAAGATGTGGAAACCATTTGGGTCCACTGACTTCAGTACTAAAATGCGTCAGACGATGATCAAGGCGTTCCATTACCTATGCAAAAAACAAAAGATAAGGTATACTCAAGATCAGAGGTGTGCAAAAACCGTTGAAACCGAATTAACGTCAAAATAAGTTTGTTCTGGTAGCGTTTTGACCATTGACGTACATGTTTCATTTGACGTTTATTCGGTTTCAACGGTTCTTGCACACCTCTGCTCAAGATGAATAAAAAACAAATAATAAAGTAATAAGGTGGGCCTGATCGGGCTAGTGATGACGTAGATACTTTTTTGAGGTTATGTCAAAAATCATCTGTTCGTGACTCGCGCCAAAATCTCCTACGAATACTTTTCTATAAAATGTTTGGAATATAATCTAAATCAGGCCTGTGCTAAAATAAAAGCCGAAATGAATTTAGTGGTGCCAGTTGCGATTCTTCGAAATGCCGCGAAAATTCACGTTGAGAAAATGAGAAGATTTTCAATGTGAAAATTGTTTAATTCCTTAGAGTTAAGTCATTTTCACAAGAAAATCCTTTTAATAATTTATTTGAATACAGTTATTTGGATTAATTGTGAATAATTGTCGATTTTACAACAAAACACATTGAGATGAAATTTTGAGGTGGAAGACTCATATTCTTTTGAGCTGTCTCAAAATTCAGGATAAGTTTGAGGAAAAACCCTTTTGTACAACACTATTTTGGTTAAAAAGGAATGCAAAAGTACATATTACAAGAAGGGACACGACCTGCTAATAAGGATAAAATAGAGTAGAAAATATTTTGTCGCATTTCAGAGATTTATTGCAACCGCAGCGCCGCCAGACGTTTGTCAAATTTAGATTATACGTCCATGGATGAAATTCATTTAGTAATTTGGAAAAAAAATCAACTTTTACGAAGCTGCAACATTACGAAGGTGCAAAACTTTCCCCTACTTATTTGAAGTTCATTAGCCAGAGAGGAACAATAAATATATCTTTATTTACGAAGAAAATTAATTAATTTTTGCAAAATTATTTGATTTTTATTTTTTCTATTAGAAATTTTTTGACAAATCTGATTTGTCAACACTGTGCCAGTCGGGTAAAAGTATCTACAGTAGACTCTCTGTCAATCGGGAATATGGGGCAAAATGTCATCCAGTTTATCGATAGAATTGGGCGCCAAAGCCTCTGTAAATTCCATAAAAAGTGCTCAATTGTAAAGGATCACGATAAAATAGGAAGAACTACAGCGAATTTGAGTGAATTAGCTTCATAATTAAACGTGAAAATTGTCTACAACATTTTTCGTCCGATTGAGTGAGAATCTACTGTATGTCACTGTCAGTTCAATTTGGTCCACCTTATATACTTGAAAAAATCTTGAGGTATACTTACAATGAATATTTTGAGAATTAAATTGGCCCTTCCTACTGCCATGGCCGTTGGAAAACGCAAATCATGTCCCTGATGTGGATCAAGCATCAATCTAAGTAGATGAAGTCGATTATCTGTCTTCTCACTGATTGGTTTATTGCTCATGAGACTGACAAAGGCCTGCCTTGGTGTTGCCTTACTCAGGTATTTTTCATAGTAACCCAGACAATTTGCCACTTCATCCAAAATAACCATTAGCATATCATCACGCCATCTAGTACCATTACGTTTTGCAATTGTTATCAATAGATCCAGGGCTCGACTAACCAATGTTGGCATTGTATCAATAATATTAAGGCATATGTATACAGCACCATCTGCCCATCTGTCGAGTTCATCTGTTGCAAGGGGTATTGGTGTTTCGGGTTCTGTTTCGGCATCAGCTGCAATTGTACTACCCTCAACAAGATTATCTGGCATTTCTTTGAGACTCATCAAAATAGCATGAATATACTGTTCTTCTTCACCCATATCAACATCCATATTTCTCTCTGGTGGTGCCCTCTCTGTTGCTATTGGCATACTCAAGAGGAGTTCTGTGGCCTGTTCGACCGATGTCGCTTGACGCAGTGCAGCTGTACAGTGATCATGACTGAATCCCATATCCATCAATTGACGTAGATGCTGTGGATTTACGGGTTGCTGCGGTGGAGTTACATCAGTAGTACCTGTACGTCGTGGTGCTGTTCCAACAACAATTCTTGCAGCAATATCAGTTGATGTCATACCCGTTGATCCTGCCACATTTTCCTCACCATCATCACTCTGTCGTTCACTCTGACGTTCCTTAATGATAGCTTCAGCACGAAAAATGTGCCTTAGTATAACCAATGTATATTCCTGCATACGATCACTGAAATTGTGTATTGACACAATTTTTCTCAATTGTTGAATGGCATTGAATGCATTCCTCTGTACTTCAATGAGATACTGTACAACATCAAAATCACCCAAATCTCTCTGTCCACCATTTGATCCACCTGCTCGTTGATTAGTCGGCAATGTATGTGGTGTATGCAATATAGCCTTTGGATTTATCAATCTCTCCAACAATGTCAACCATTCATTCATAAATTCCACCGTTGTCTCTGGCAATTCATTGTTAGGTGTTGCTGTTGTCAGTACCCAATTGAACACCTCAAAAAATGCCCTTAAACCACCTTCTTGGACAAATTTATGCAGCATTAGGTGAAAGGCATAGCGTCGTTCGTCAAATAGCATTGGCATGGTAAAACCAATGCTACATATTAAATAGGTAAATTTCATTTTGGGAAATGGTGATGGTGGTAATTTATCATAAGATAGTCCATCGACAAGAGTAAAACTCAATACACGTGCTATCTCACGTGATGTCTCAGCAAAACATGGCGGAACAGTTGGTATTGTTTGACCACGACGCTGACGCAATGGTGAACCAACACACAATTTCACCAATAAACCAAAAAGTTCAGCCAGAGCACGTCCAAGACGTGATGAAACACTCAATAGAACATTGATGTATCTATATTTGTAATGGAAGAAAAAGAAAACAAAACAAAATCAAATTAATATTAATAGACCTTCATTAACCCTTTAAGGACGATTGGGTCACCCGTGTCCCATAGAGAAAATAATTTTTCCTAACTACCTGAAGTTATTTTTTTCTAATGTTTATATTTATAAGATACTTCTGCGTAAATGTTGTACATTCATAACTTTTTACTCTTGTACATGACTTCAAAAATGGAAAAAAAAAATTCATGATCAACGAACCCGAAATCATCGACATATTATGCCCGGAACAAGTCTTCAAGAGTCTTTGAGACCGAAAATTGAATGAGACTTTTTTTAAATTAATTTTTGATTGTTTTAATTTTTACTCGTACTCTAAATATTTTTTTTTATTATTACAAATATATTCAAGTTATTTATCCTTCAAAAATAACAGAGCAAATGACTAGACTAGTCGTCTAGAAAATTTTGTGCCTTTTTCATCAACATACCTGAGTTGCGTTGGATTTGCTGTTCGACTCTTTCTCATGCCACTTTTATCTGGTCCACTTGATCCTGATGCTCCTGATGCTCCTGCTGCTGCTGCTGATGCTGCTGCTGCTGAACCAATTGATCCACCAGCAGCACCAATTCCCTCAATACTCTGATCACTCGATGTTGATGATTGTGTCAGATCAATTTCCATAATTCCCCCACCTTCGCCACTTGTTGTTAAATTTTCCATTGCATTGGTGACACCATTGCTTCTTGCATCTGCATCTGCATCTCCATTGGCATTCCCTTGTGCTGTATCATCCCTTACCAGTCGATCGAGATCTTCTTTGCCAAAATCACAGCCTTGCGGTATGATGTCATCTGTACAGAGTGCCAGTAGTAGGGTACTCTCCCACACGAGAGCCGTATACAGTTGCACGAGACGCCTTAGGAGACCTAAACCCTGTTCTGAGTCCTGACCCCATTTCTGTAGGCTGACTGTACGGACATTATTTTGACCTGTACGACATACATGTACTAGCATAACTATATAGCCATGTGCTGCACTGATTGCATGAAGAAGGGGTGTAAAGGCTGGTGTTGCAAAGGCTGCTTCGGGATCTGGACAATTTGCCAGTTCACTGAGTAGTACACTACCACCTGGATGTTCTAGGCGTCTCTGTAGTGGCTCAAGACGTTCAACAATTTCACTCAAATGCTCAAGGGCTATACCAAGGACCATTGGTTCAAAGGCTAAACTCATGATACTCTTGCAGACTGTTGCTACACTCTGGGCTAGGGCTGTTACTGAACAATCAACTGGGAGATTTGGTAGGGCTAGTACTTGAAATAGAGGCTGTAGTCCACCTTGATTGACAAATTCACGACAATGATCATCGGAATTGGACTTACTCAAGATGGCATCGATAAATTTCATTGTATTGTGAATGTAATCGGTAAGGGGAACCTGTTGTCTACTTGCTGATTGTGCTGATGCATCATACCTCTGTGATGCTGTACTGGCTTCTTCTTCATCATCATCCTCATCATCACTACTACCAGCATCTTGTGGTGTCTGTTTCTTTCCACTACCCTGACCACTTCCTGCATCCCGTGACGTTGTTGTTGATGCTGCAGCAGCTGGTGGACGCCAACACATAAAACGTCCACTTGATCCCAATTCTACAAGATCCTTCAACAATTTAACAATAGCTACCGTAGCAGCAACAGTCAATCTTGGATGATGCCTCATAAATTCATCAACAGCACTACCCAAATTTGTTGCAGTATCCCCAATACTACTCCTTCGTCGTCGCATAGCTGGCAAATAATTTGGTGATAGCAATACACGAAATAATCGATCAAATGGATTATATGCAAGAAATGCCTCCAATCCTCTACCATTAAGGCACAATGCACTAAAGACATTTGGCAATGAACCAAGAACTTCCCTTGTAGCTGGTACATCTTTCTGCAGTAATGCCTGAAGTACAACATCAGTCAATCCATTGTCCTGTAGGGCTGACAAAAGGCTAGGTTCTTGAAAGACATACACTGTAACAACATCAGTTGCCAGCAAAAACAATGATGGTCCATAGTATTCGGCATTGCTAATAATATGACGTAGAGAATTTGGTAGACTACCTTCCATAACATGAGGAATACTTTCGGCAAATGCACGATCTTGAATGGCTTTTTTCAGAAAATTTAGCATTGATTTTAGTAGTGCTGCCCTCTGTGGTAGGCATACACTACTAATACGATGCTGCTGTTGATGCAGTATTCTTGATGTTTCACCAACAGTATCACTTGCATCAATCATGGCCGTATCACCAGATTGGACTTCAGTTATTGATCCACCTTGTCCAGATTCACCACCACCTGGCCCAAGGACACCTTCAATATTTTCCGTATTACGACATTTGGGTATTATTTCATCTGGTTGATCAGTACGACATGTTTTCACTTCAACTTCCAACCGACCAATAAAACTACTGAGACCAGCATGTGCCTTAAAAAAATAAAAATTAAAAGAAAAAAAAACAATAACATTTTAAGAAGGTGTTCAACCAAATGATCAAAACCCCAAACCACTTCAATCGACGCAGTGGGGCAGAATACCCAAAAATTCTTGGCAAAAACCCTGAAAAAAAAATTTATTTTTCGAATTTTTGAAATCTAACACCGCCAAATAATAGTTGACTAATATCCTCAGTAAACCCTGTACCCCGTTTTTTTTCTTAGACATTAAACTACACAGTAAAAAATTGTGTGAGAAATAAGGTTGTGTATGGGAAAAGTTGTGCATTGTCACAAGCATTTTGGTTGTAAATTGTAAAATTACTATCATATTTGTAGTAGTACGATACTAACATAATGCTAGTAAAATTAAGTTTGTGTAATGAAATTGGTGTATTGGAAAATTTGTTTGAGAACTGTCAAAATATCTTTGTTTACTATTGCAATTTTTCTAAGATTTTAGTAATTTTTCGCATTTCTAACTGTCTAATTGTCTTCTAGAATCATTCATTGGATTCTTAAAATATGCCTCAGTCGTAAAAAATGAAGAATAATTATGTAATAAGAGAAAACAAAGGAAGCATCATGTAAATTAGAAAAATGACGATGCAACTCTTGGCCATTTGCTTAAGAGAAGTAAGCAAGTTCGTGGCGCAGCCGGAAAGCACGAGACCATCAACGCAAAGGTTCTGGGTTCAAGTCTCAGACCCTCTCTTCATGTTTTTTTCTTTTTTTTTGTTCTTTTTGTTTTTTTTTCTTAGTTTAATACAGAGACTTTTCACAGATAATACACATAAACCGAACAAAATTGCTCTACAATCAAAATTATAGACAGGAAGCCATTTAATAAAATTGACAATACACAACATTTCCAATACACAAATTTCACAACCATAGCGCTCGTACAAAAATTACCAACGATAGTGGTTGTAATTTTTTTTACTGTGTAGATATATGAACTAAAATATTAAATAAAAATTACCATTTGTAAAACTTTTTAATTGACTTAAAAAAATCAATTTTAATTCAAAAATTTTGTCGTGAAATAGTAAAACAATACGCTCTTTTATTTTACCGTTTTATAAATATTTCTATGATTGGTTTTGAAAGAAAATCGATCAGCCAAGAAACTGTTTCTAAGGGATCTATACACTGACAGTAAATTTGTCAAAAATAAATCAGACAACTTTAAATCGGTATTTTTATAAAAATTGAAAATGAGTTATTTGCACTAATATTTTTTATTGCTTTTTCTCTGACCTGTCACACAAAACTGGGAATAGCAACAAAACGAAGAGTCAAAATGAGTTGAAACTTTCAAGAGATGTTAGTAAGACTATTACCGAGGACACTATAGCACTTTTAAATAAATAATACCTTTATTGTCGCTGTAAATGTGATTTTTGTGAAGACCGCCTGGAGGCGGTCTTACCCGTTGGAGGGTTAATAGCCCAAGGACAATTTGTCGAGGAAATCCTAAATTACATTTTCCTAGAACAAAATCATACCTATCTCCTAATTTTCCTTGTGATTTTCCAAATTTTACTTATATATCCTTAAATATCCTTAAAATTATGAAAAGGATTACAGTTCAGAAGTAAGGTATTTCAGGAAAAATAAATTTATAAAATATATGCAGAAAAAATTTAGATTTTTATGAATTAATAGAAATTTAATCATTATAGAGAGTCATTCAGAATGCAAAAATTTCATAATATAGTTTCTTTGCCAAGAATTTAGGGTATTCTGCCCCAAACTGTTCGATGGGAATAATAATTGTAATTTTTTTTTGATTTTCTCACCTGAAAACTTGCCATATCGATATTTGTGATGAGATCAATAACTCTAACAGCTCGTGTGACAAATGTTATATGCTCCAATTCACTACCTTGCCAATTGATCACCTTCAACAGACTCTCCATCATGCCACACGCCACCAAACTCTCACCACCAACTTCATACGTAGCCAGATGGTACAGGAAACTGAAGAGAGCTGTTGCCAGGGGTAGTGGAAAGGTTTCCTGTGGTGCTGTAAGGCTACAAATGCATCCCCTAACGAGTGTTGGTAGGAAACCATGATAGGAATTAGCACCGGTTACATCAATAATCATTCCCAATCTTGAACTTGGTTTTTTCGGTAATGTTGGATTTCTATCCAAATGAATAATTGATGTCATTGTTCTCAATGCAGCTGCATGAATTTCCACCAAATCCTTCCCATTCAACTCAAGTAATTCCACCAATTCTTCAAGAAAACCCGGATAAATGAGTGAATGGGTTTTTTCATGAATGGCATCAGAATAGACAAGAACGGAGAGTGCTTGAAGTCTCGCTTGGACAAATTGCAAACGTGCCTGATGCTCATGGAAGCGCATTGATGATCTGAGTCGCATAAATAGATGAATTCGTTGTTCATCTGACAATCGATCTGTACTGCGTTGAAGTAGATGAACTGTCAAATCACGTGGATCACTAAATTTACCACGTGCATCATCAATATTAATTGTTTCGAGATCACCGCGTTTATTGTAGAATTCATAGTAGAATATTGTTGCTGTTGGTGGTAATTTGGCATCATGATGACAACATTCAGCCAATCCCAGACCATATTCACGTCCACCCCAACTTTCAGCAATAAAATTCAGTCGTCCAAGTAGTGCCGTCCGTGTTTCACCTGTTAAACGTGATAGGTAATTGCTACGCTTTGAGAACATATACAGGAGATTTAGGACACCAAGAACAATTTCCATGTCAATTGACAGCAAAAGGGCACTAAGGTGCTCAATTGAACTGTACAAATGACGTGAGAAACTGTGTTCAATGAGGAGTGTTGTGAAATTGAGAACCAACAGCACCAATTTAACTTCCTGCAATAAGAAAAGAAATTTTGATATATGATCACATATATTGATACTAAATCAAATGGCTCTGTGAATCATTGGATGGATAAAAAAAACTAACCTCAGGACTAAAGTTAACATCAATCTCGATGTGCCATTCACTTCGTTGAATATCAGTGGCCTCCTCGAGAATCCCATCGAATATATCCAGTACTTCAATCCAATGGTACAATTCGCACTTGCCAAATGTCCATGAATCTATTTTGCCCAATTCATCGGCCAATTCACTTCTCGAACAATTTCTCAGCCGATCAATTAGTGCCTGACATTCCGGTGAGACGTCCGAATTGCCACGCTTCAGTCTAGATGTGTCGATTTTCATCTTAACAATTCCCTCAGTCTCCAATCCACGATGTCAACTACAAAAAAAGGCCAGTGATACATCTAGATCAGCTTTATAAATTTTATAAAAGGGAAATCTTTTTTTTTTCAAATTTCTGAAAATGAATTTAAGTTTGTTAAATCACATTGAATTATGTACTATCAAAATTAGTGTTCGCAGCACCGGGTACCCTGTTCCTCTGAATACCCGGGTACCCGCCAGGTTTTTTCACGGGTTTAGGAACCGGTTCCTAGCCACGGAGAACTTAAAAATACGCACAGCTCCATCATAAAATTACCAAGATTCTGTGTAAAACTACGCACAGCTCAATCATAAAACGGTTGTGCATGTTTTCAGCACAATTTTAGCTGGGGTTACAGGGTTCTTTGGGATAAAGAGAGTTATTATAGAAATGTTTTTTACTTTGTTGGTCCACTCAAGTTTGTGCTCCATGAAAATCATACTCGCTAAAGCAAAAATTTATAATTTTCCAGCAACGTATCTATAAAACAGGATTCCTTAGCACATTTTTCTTTAATTTAACTCTTTCGTCTCCTTTGGGACTCTGGGTACCCATGGAAACAACAATTTTTTTAGACTATCTGGAATCGATAAAAATCCGATTCTTCTGGATAAGTACAAACTATAAGGATGTCCAAATCTAGGATATTTTTTGCTATTATTATTTGGAAAATTGAAATTTGTCTCCTTTTCGTTCTTTTGGGGACGAGAGTTCCCATGAGTTTTCCAATTTCCCAGAGGCGGAGAAAATTCTTTCTCTACGAAAGTATCATATTTGTCCACTGAGACTTACAATAAAGTGAGTTTTACTGAAATTTGTTCGCTGGATATGTTGTGGTCCGGAAAGAGTTAAGAAATTAGAATTAATCTCTTTCTTTAACAAAGAGATTAATTCTATATCATTCTTCTACTTCTCCTATATCATTTGAAATTGTGGCCACAAGTTATTCCACAAGTGGCCATAAGTACTGCCTACACCCTAAATTGAAGGTAAAAACAAAAAACAAAAAAACAAATTGGATCATTTTTTTTTTAAATGTTAACCTCTGCTTCACAAAAATGACTTTGATGGTCTCTCTCTCTCTCTCTCTTGTTTCAAAGAACGAAACAAAAACAAAATTGACAGTTAATCCGGAAAGCAAGCGCCCATTGTGATATTTCACAAAATGCACTTTTCTCCCAAGAAACAAAAATGTAAAAAAAAAAAAAGAAAAAGGACAAATTTACCGTTAGATTTGTTGCTCCTGGTAGCTCCGGGAGCTGCAGTGAGCATTGGATTTTCCACAAATTAGCAACACTTTTCACGGGGATGGGATTGACTTCTGAGAAAATGATTTGGGGTGCGCACCAAAGTGTCCAATAGTTACTATACACCCACCCCACCATATAACATAAACTTTTGAACAACTGAAAATCCAGTATAAATGAGACTCAAATATACTTTAGTTTTTTCGTACTTAAAAACACAAAATGTATTCTTGAATTTATAAAACTTGTGAAAATAAAAAAAAATCACTTCAACTTTTCATACACTTTGACGACGTTTGATCACGTTGACGACACCACAGTTTCTTTACAGACAAAATGGCTCATGGTGACGCATGTCAAAAGCACAATTACATTTTCTTGACATTTTTCCCCCCAAAATGCGCTGACATGCATGTCACACGGAAAATTTTATTTTGGGACAATTTGTGCCAGGTGCGCTCTATCCGTCTGGAAGAATTTTTGCAATATGGTTATTCTTTACGCGGTATAAAAATATTATATGGCTGGTATAAAATATGTAAAAAAAAAAACATAATTTCGAAATTATCACAACTACTTAATAAAGTTTGCCAAAAATATTAAAATAATTATGACAAAATTTCATGTCGCGTACAAAAAAACATAACCTAACTTAAAATCAGTGTTTTGAAATCAACGGTCGATAAATTGTGGATTATAGAGCGATGGCTTATAGCGGGACTCTACTGTAACTCCGCAAAATTCTAAGTGGAATATTTGCGTTTATTTCCACGGAAACTCGCGGAAAAATAGAAGACAAATTCCAGGGAATTTTCTGTTACTGTAAAACTTTGCGGCCGATCGGCTACAGGGGCCATTTTACATGCTGTCAAAAATTTTCGTTACCTTTATTTGCACCATGGACCTAAACAAACTTATTTTGACATTTATTCGGTTTCAAACGGTTCTTGCACACCCCTGGCTTTAGAGGCATCTTTATGCTTTTGTGATTATTAAAACACCTTTTTTTTGTTGTTTTGCTTTATTCTCCAATCTACAAGTGCTGCATTTTAGTTTTTCTCTCTGAAAATCTTTACATACTTTTCCTTTTACAAGTTGTTTTTTTTTGTTATAATTATTTATTCCTCTTGAATTTATTTATTTTATTTTTTTTCTTTTTTTCTTTTAATCATCTACAATTCAAAATCGAAGGTCCAAATTATAAATCACTCATGACGTGTCACACAGTGCGAAAATATTTACTATTATTACTATTTCTGTTTCTTTTTTTTTGTCTTTTTAAAGAGTTTTTCTTTTACTTTAAACTTTTCTTTTTCAAGTCAGAAGGGAAACCTACTGAGGGGTACTCTGAGGGTGATTTTTGGTGTTTTTTTTTTCTTGACTGTATTTCCTTTTTTTTCGAATAGAATACAACAAGTTTAGCTGAACAATTGAATTATTTCAAATAATTCTGTTTTTTTTTCTTTTTTTTTGTTACAGGATTAGGGTGGTTAATTTTTTTGGGTTGGTTGTTTAATAAATAAATAAAAAATAAGTGGGAAAATCTATTTTAAAGTCAATCCCTCAAAAAACTCCTTGAAAAATGTTTGATGAATAAGAATTTGGAAAAAAGAAAAATGGAATGTGTTTGATTTAAAAAAAAGAAAAAACAAACAAAAAATTAAAAAAAAAAACAAGAAAATAAATATAAGTTTTTCTTTATATTCTTAGGGCGGGTTATGACCGCAAGGCAATGTGTCTCTCACTTTATAATCCTCATCTTAAAAGCTAATTTATTGGTTACTAGTTTTTTTCTTTTATTATTTATTTATTTTTTTGTTTCTTCTTTTTTTTTTATTTATTTACTCTCTTGTAAGTATTGTTGCAATTTCTATCCTTAAGACTTTTTGGTTTTTTTTTCTCTATTTTTTCTTTCTTGTTGCTTTTATATTCCTATTTTTTCAATCTCTATCATTGTTTTTTTTTAATTATTATTTTCATTTAATTTTACCTTTTTTTCTCTTCACAATACAATTAAATATTCAGATACTTGTCTTTTTTTAACCTTACATTTCTTTTTGTCTTCTTTACACTTGTCTCCTTTTTTTGCTTCATTAATTCTAAGTTTTCTTAATAATTTCTTTTCTTCATTTTTATTTATTCTTCATTTCTATATTGTAACTTCAATCTTATTTATTTGTATGCTCATTAAAATGGTTTTGCTTCTATTTATTTTTCACTTTCTTTCTCTTTTTAAAAAAAAAAAAAAGAACAAAACATTTTCTCTTGTTTCCTCTTATTCTTTATACATTCTCTAATTTTTGCCAAAAAAAACAAATGGCCACTGACAAGAAAATCTAAATACTTATCACTAAATAAAATAAAAATAAAAATAAATAAATAGAAAAAAATATCCGTGTAAAATAAAAATGAGATCAAAATGACTAAAATAAAATTTATATACTTTTATTTTCTTAATTATCGACTAGAATATGATGACTAGAACTCAATCTTTCTCTTTGAAATAAATCACAGCTCCAACAAAAAAAAAAACTAAATAAAAAAAAGCATCGCAAAAATGGGATTTTAATAATTTAAATAAAAAAAAAATTAAATGGCTGCGTTCAGTAATAACCCTTCGAAGAGACAAAGCCACCCCAAAGCCAAGCCAAAAGCTATTCGAAAATCTAGCGGAAGCGTAAAGTGTAAGTTCACGTACTCGCCGCTTTAACGCTGATTGTTCTGCCATTTCGAATTTCGATATTCTTGACAATTCAATCGCCAAAAATATCGTCGATTTAAACGTTCGAACTTTCAACTGATTTCTAGGTAATAGTTCTCTCTGGATATAACCTTCGAATCGGTAAAGATAAAACCTCAACCGGAGAGAGCTCTCAAATCGAGAAAGGTTATTACTAAACGAGAGGACTTTGGTCAATATAGTCAAGTATGGATCCCAATGCAATTGAAAACCTATCCTGACAATCCCAGACACAGAAAAAAGTTACTTAGTTGCATAGCCTAATTAAACGGGGAATGTGAACGAATGAAAACTGTTTTAAGAGACAACGACAGATGTCACTTAAATTGTAAAAAAGAACTAAGTCGCTGTCATAGACTACCCAATTATCCCTCTCACTAGCGCTGACTCACCAAGAACCTGGTTTAAGATTTTCTGTCAATTTGACAATTGAGTAGGCATTTTGTGTTCTGAAAAAAAAAAAAAAAAAACAGGAATTTTTCCCTCGAAGGAAAGGGGAAAAAAAGGGGGGGGAGAAAAAAATTTAGAGCATGAGGAGGTGTCGCTTGTGATTGGTGCGCCTGGTGCGTCCTTTGGGTACATTGTTATTTGTGGCATTGTCGGCGCTATCATCATTTTCTTCCATTATTGCTCTGAGATCGTGAGTGTAGACATCGTGTCACAAGAGATCACCATCTTCCGTATCACCATCTGGTGGATCGGTGGTGTGATCCAAATCCAGATCACTCGTGTGACTCAGTTCAAGTTCCATCTCATCGGCATCATCGAGATCTAGGCTGTGTGTCGTACCACCTGGACTCATACCACCATGACACATACTACCACCCTTTCCATCTGTCTCATCCTTCCATTTGTCCATGGACCGTCGGCGGGCATTCATGAAGAAATTACCAACTGTTGTTGGTTCCAGGCCCAATTGACGAGCTATCGTCACCTGCATCTCCTTCGACGGTCGCTTAGTTTCCTGTGGATGACAGTAGAGATAGAAAGAGACAGAGAGAGAGAGAGATTGGTAAACATTGGATGGACATTGCTGCAAATGCAAAGTTTGGAATACACTTGGTTCTTCATTATCCGGCCGATGTAGGGACAAAATGGCGTTTAGGCTTTTTTGAATCTGGTTAATGGTAACAACAGAATTTTCTTCGTGATACGTTTTCGTTCATTTTCGTTTCATTTTATATATAAAGGACTGAAGGAGTTGCGATAGCTGGATAATTAGGAAGGGAAATGAATGAAGGGTTGTAAGTTATGGCAATGAAAAAAAAAAGAAAAGAAAGAAAGAACTTACTTTGAATATTGCTTGAAGTGTTCGTCGCTGAAGATCTGTAAAGACAAGTCTGGGCTTCTTTGGTGCCGGCATATGATCCTGGGCAGCTTCCTCTTTCCTCTTGCAACTCCCCCGTTGCGGTATCTGAGCAGCTACAGCACAGTTATTAGCATTGTAGCCATCATCGAAATGTCCAATCATCATCATGTCACTGCCATACTCACCTGCCAGCCTCAGTGCGGACATTCGCTGAAATTCTGGCTCCTGCAACCACTTGTACATCCGCCGAAATGTCTCACGGCCCGATTTGAGTTTTGACCATGGTTTTGGATTTCTCAGTAGATCCGATAGTGTACCCTGTGATCGACATAGGACACGCTGCGCAAATATAGCCTGAGGTATACTGTAGCGCTTCAGTTCGGCACTTATCCTCTGTGCCAGTTCCTTTGTATTGATCTCCTCAACATCTGCCCCAAGATTTGTAACTGTCAATGGTGTTGATGTACCATTTGATGCCACACCAGATGCCTCCATACCACCATTTGTCGGCACCATCATATTGGATTTGGCGCTAGTAAGAGGTGATGGACTCTTAACTACCGATACATTGCTCTCTCTGCTAACAGCAACAGTTGCTATATTTGAAATTTGAACCAAACCTACCCAACAGGACAACAAAAAAAGACAGTTAGAGGACATTTTCTTTTTTCATACTGGCAAAAAAAAATGGATAAGTAACCTGGTGGATGTGTCTGGGTAATTTGTGGCTGAGTGGCTGTTGCTATGAGTCCCTGATGCAGTCCATTGATACTTTGGGTGGGTGTAAAGGCCTGCGGGGGTTCGGGTGCCGCCTGTGGACTTGCCAATGGCGGTGTTGAGCGCATATGAGTGTAGGTTGTGTCATAGTCAGGTGCTGGATTGCCTGGTGATAGGCTCTTCTGGGGCGAACATAGTCCATTTTGACTGTAGGCCGACTGTGGTGATAGTGGACTAGCCTGCATACCCGCCAATGTATTTGACGGACTTGAGGCATAGGTATGTGGTGGTGATATACCCATTGGTAATTTATCATAGGTATAGGCTGCCATTCCAGCACCACCAGCCAATTCCATTGCATTATTTTGCATCACGGTAAAACTACCTGTGACGGCATTTGCATGACCAGCATAGGCAAATTTGTCACTCATTGTTGAAATTGGTGGGAGTGGCTGAAGGGGTGTTAGGGTAGCATAACTATGATTTGGACTAAAACCAGGCGGTGACATTCGACCATTAACTGATGTTAATGTCTGATATGTCGGCTCATGGAGACTCCGAAAATCCGAACTATCGAGCATTTCGCCAGCAGAATGTGGTGTCAATTTTCCCGGACTCAGCAATGATTGACTGTCATGGCTGTCATCATGATTGGCTACAATAACACTCAATTCCTGCTTTGCCATGTGATTAAGGGCTTGCGAATGGGTCAATTCATCAGCTGATAATTCTTCAATTGTCGCCACAACAACCTCATGAGTACCCTTCATTTGATCTTCCTGCTTTATCAGCTCCAGGCTACCTTCGTGGTCCACCTGAAAGTTAGACATCTTGGACGGATATGTCAAAATTGTACATATATTCACTATTTATAAATGGGACAGTGGTGGGGGTAATAGTGGTCAAAGGTTAAAAAATCCCAAAAGAGCATCGATCTCAACGAAATGGTATCAGATTTGGTCTTGTTGCAGGGCCTCGAGTGGGTCAGTGGATAGAGTAGTAGCTCTATGACTGCGAGGTCTGGGGTTCAAAGCTGAGCAGCAGCAGAAAAAAGATTTCTCATGCCATATCGGCTTTGAATTCGTCCAGCGAATGAATGAATAGTAATGTCAATGGTGCATATTGGCAAAAAAGTGAACCGCCTAAACAATAGAGGCTGGTACGAGAACGAGTTTCGACATGAAAGCGGTACTTCAGTCGATACAAATATTCGCTGTCACTGATCCCAAAACACACACCGAGAAGGGATGCTGTGACATAGTAACGGCACTGACTGCTCACAGAGCTGTGATATAGAGCGGCTACCCGTATCGGGGGATAAGATAGAATAGGAGTGGGGAAGCATAAGGGGCCCAATTGGTGGCCTGGATGCATCGGAATATCCGAAATGGAGAACTGACCCCTGGCAAAATCTTATCTTATCTTATCTGGTCTTGTTAGAAAAATCTTGAAATTTTCGATAAAACTAAACCTATTATAATTATTGCCAGGGACCAATTATGAACCGATAATTTTTTATCCGAAAATCAATTGTATTGCTCCTAAGCTATTTTGGGAAATTTAATACCGAGATAAATCCGACACTCCAATCAAGAAATTTTTCTCCTAAATTTTACTGATTTATTGTGTTAAAAACACGCAAAACTCAATCGAAAAACGGTTAAGAATATGCTTAAAAACACGCACAGCTCAATCGTAAAACGGTTAAGAATACGCTTAAAAACACGCACAGCTCAATCGTAAAACGGTTAAGAATACGCTTAAAAACACGCACAGCTCAATCGTAAAACGGTTAAGATTGCGCTGAAGACACGAACAGCTGAATCAAAAAACGCTGCTGGTTTTAAGAAGAATCCTCACCATTTATGATTGAGCTGTGCGTGTTTTGAACGCGCAAATTTTCAAGGAAAATGAATGAAACTACACGTCTGTGCTAGACAATTCAATAAAACCAATATCCGAGTGTAACTTATAGGGGATAGAAACATTATGCAGACTTTACCATTTTATCATAAATTATGCCCAAAAACGAAAGCTTCATTTGCTGGTTAATTCTACCCCGGTCTCCCCTAATCTCAAAAATGTTTTTGTAAAGAAAGCGGAGCGGTGGGGGGAAAATGAGGAGCATGTTAACTATCCTTGGATCGGGGGGATTGGGGAGTCCTTCTTAGGTCCCAAGTCACTATCTCTAACCGTTTGCCCTATTAAATATGATTTGTTGGTGTTTAAGCGCCCTATGTACGTGCTACCCCCCTTTCCCCTATAATTTTTTTAATTTTCATGCCCAAAAATGAATTCAGAGATCCCAAATTACCTATATATGACTTTCTTGCCTCAGAGTTAGGGTTTTGGCCGCAATTTGTATGGAGTGGCCCCACTGTGCACTGTGCGTCGTACGAGACTACCGGCCGCTACTGCAGAATTCGCCAACAAAAATTCGTACCATACCGTCCCTGTCCCTATCCATATCACCCGACTCCTATCAGTTGAGACAATTCGAAACTCACCTTGTGAATATGCTGAATAACTCTGGACGGTGGTGACATTCTTAGATCATCTTTTCGACTTGTAGCTATTATTGTTGTACCACCAACCATCACGACCCGTCCCCTGGACTGTCCATCATCCACATCAGCCATCTGCTGTTCCAGCATCTCACCAATAGACTCCATTTACAAACCACCCCCTTTAGCACCTAGCTCCAGCACCTTTAAACACAAAATTCCACACTAGCATTTTTGAGGTTAGACTTTAAGGAGATTCTGTTTTTCTATTTTTTTTTTTGAGGTTATGTTGTGGCTTATGTCTGAACTCAATTGCAATAGCTGTGGAAGGAAATGCGGATTTGAGGCGAGTGTTCGGGATTGACGGGGTGAGCCATCTGGTGGTGAATTTATGGAAATACTTACGCCTCAATAGCTGCAATTGTGCCCATTTTGGGGGGGCTCCTTGGACGAAATGAAATTGGATGAAAGTACTTGGTTGCACATGCGCTAGGGGGCTTCTTGTGCCACCAAAAATCTGCTTCCTTAAATCTTCCTGACAGTTTTTTTTATTCCCTCTTGTCGTCGTCCGTTCAACACACACACAAATTCAACCAACAAAACACAACTGAAGCGCCCTCTACTACGGCTCTGTTTTTTTTTGTTCGTGTGAATCTCCCCAATTGTAGGCAATTTGTTTTTCGTGGGGGGAAAATGGGATTTTTTTTTCTTACAGTTGATGCGTGGTTGGAGAGGGAGAGTTCTCAAGGGATTTCTCTCCTACAATAAATTCCCTTCGCACTGTCACTTTCAACTTAAAATCTTCTTTTTTGGTCTCTTCTACAAATTCTTTTCCTCCAATTCCCCTTTTTTTCCACGAACCACAGAAAACACGCACACAACCAAAAGACCGAAGAGAGACACAAAAAAAAATTAGAAATCAACCGATAAAATGAGTTTAAAGGAATATCGCCTGAATGCACACAAAATTCCCCAAAAACGTTTTCTCACTTCACTGGCGTTTTTTTTTTATTTGTTGGTATTGTGTGGAGGGGGGTTTGGCGGGGAGGCAGGTGGCCAAAACAATTTTCAAAACACTTTTTATCCTTTTCTGTGTGTGTTTTTTTCTGTCTTTGGTTGTGCGCAAAATTTTTTCTCTGCCTTCTCGGGATATTTATCCCCCCTTCTTCTTTTTTTCTCTCTTCCAACCGTGGAATAATATCTCGTAACACCGAGGACTCCTCCTGTTTCTTATTTTTTTTTTAAGGGAAATATATTTAATCCAATTCAAAAATTTGGCCACACAGAAAAGAGAAGAGACACAAGAGAGTCTATCTCTACCCAAAAAAAATTCCTCGTGAAAAAAAACCTTTTTAGTGTGTGCCCCTTCTGCACAAGCAAAACTTTTCCTACGTCACTTTTGTTTGTGTGTGTATGTATGTTTGGGATTTTATTTGATTGTGTAGATGTATTTGAAGATTTCACCCCAAAAATTGAAAAATACGTCACACCATCTCCCTCTATCGCAGTATTTTCCATTAACATTATTGTTATGCGCATGGGTGGGATGCCATCTTGGCATCCCTTGCGTTTGTATTTTGCAGTGACAGCTGGAAATGAGAGATATCGCCACCTGCCAGTCTTCCAGAAGGGAGAGAAATACAGAGGAGACAGAAAAAAACAAAAATCAGTGGTGACAGCAGTCAATGCGCCCTCTTTTTCAACCCTTAGTGGTAAAAAAAAGATGGCGTCGCAATTCAGTTCGTTTAAGATCGGGCTTACTTTTTATTTCGGACACAACAGTTAAATTTGAAAAAAAGTTTGTTGATTATCAAATTAAACAAATATACTCAAATTTGCCATGATTTGTCTTAGTTTTCATGTGATTTTATATTATTAAGGGATTTTTTATGAAATTTACAATATTAATGAGTATGTAAAACAGAGGTGTGCAAGAAACCGTTGAAACCGAATTAACGTCAAATGAAACATGTACGTCAATGGTCAAAACGCTACTATACAAACTTATTTTAACGTTAATTCGGTTTCAACGGTTTCTTGCACACCTCTGTTTTACTAAGGTATTTCCATGAGGTTCCGAAGTTTTTTCAATATTTCTCGAATTTAGAATTCATTAAATATCAAAATATTTTGAGAATTCCCAAGAATTTCTTGGGTTATTAATTTTCTAAAATCACAGCGGACAAGAATTCTTGGCAATGCAATTTTAATTTAGGTGTAGTATATTGTTTTTATAAATAAATTCACAATATTTTTTTGATAAAATTAGACAAAAAATTAAATTTATTGGTCGGAAAAGGTTTAAGAATACATATTATTCAAAATATATTGCTCCTTGGAAATTACAAGGGGCCAACTCCTTTTTGGCGATTTTGAGGTTTTAATGCACTCAGACAGAGAATTTAATAAAGTTTCAGATGATACTTATGAGTCAATAAATTTCGTTATTAGAAAAGTTTATCAAAATTTTACTCTTTATTATTGCTTGCGCGGTTTTATTTGAAATCAAGGGGCACAAAATAAATTTATCGTTCAAATTTTTGTGAAACAAGGGACTAACTCAAGCAAGTTGATCCCGTGTCATATTTTGAAAGGTAAAAATATGTATGTTTCGATGTTTATAATAATGCTCATACAAATAGGAAAGAATTAAATTAATTTTATTAACATACTTAATTGAGATAATTATTTATACAAAGTTGAATCATTCATGCTGTCTCATGAAAAATGGCTCAGATTGAGTTGGCCCCTTGTAATTTCCAAGGAGCGATATTATAAATATGATTTTTTTTAAATTTTTGTGAATTTTAAATTTTTTGCTTTATTTTTTAATGTCAAATGTGGTTATTGTAAGAATCATAAAATTGTAATAATGAAAAGGGTTAACCTTAGCTTCTACTCAATTCCGGCAAACTCAGCAAAGACAAAAACCAAGTGCATTAAAGTCTCTCACTCGATTTGGGGAAAAAGAATAACTTTGACTAATCACCGCTGCGATCGCTAGTGTAACTTCAAGGTCAGCAAAACTCAGCTGAAAATATATATTTTTAAAGCTGATTTGAAAAAGCTTAGCATTTGGTGCTCGCTGGGTACTGGAATTTTTGTTTTGTAATTATGAGTGAGCGAGTGAAAAGTTTTTAAACAATGGCGTATGCTGCATAATTAGCTACTCCGCAGAGATTTCGATGGCGCTGCAATCGCATGTAGCCATGTTCTCCCCATCGTTCTCCCCACCAATTCTTGAGGATCCAGTAATTGGGCGTGTAGCCGACAATGAGCATCGCATGATTGACGGAATTGGCCGAACATTGACGATCATCGTAGATACCATCACCGTACAGCTGAAAACTCTTCGGTGATGCATTGATACTGACAGCAATTGGTCCGACAGTTGCAACAGCAACAGCCAGTGCCATTTCACTGCCACTGGGCAAAATGGCCCAATTGCTGACATTTACCACAGATAGTGGCGCCAAGAAGTGACATTTGCCTTCGCTGGCGGTATACGGGTAGTCCTGCTGTCGCATAAGTCCACCACATGACACCAAGTAGCGCAGTGTATTCCGCAGAGAACCTCCAGCACATCCATGATTCCCAGCGCCACCGCTACAATCCACAATTTGTTGCTCACTGAAAATTCACAACAAAAAATAGTCTATCATCCTTAACTTTTGTATTCTAGGCCACATAATTTTTTTTTGTTAGTTGTTGGTATACCTCAATGAAATGAGTTTAGACGTTCTTTTGAAGATTTGTCCTTCGATACTGTGGACAATGCTGAAGGCATAGCATGAACCGCAAGATTTCTGATTGTCCGGAGGTGTATTGAATCCTTCTTGGCGCCAATCAATTGCATCCGGAATGTCTGGTTGATGCCCAAATGATGCCACATGCTCCCTCAATTCATCTTCCGGAACTTCATTTGATGTCATTCGAATGTATCTCACAAGATATTCATGGGAACTCTGCAAATGAAATGTGCTATTTTCTACAAATTCTTCCCCTTTTTGCAGATGAATTTTTTCTTTTTATTATTAGATCACTCACAAGATCAGCCAATTGATTTATGGCCATTCTGAATGTTGTTTCATTGTTGCTGAATGCACGATTGTGAGCATTAACAAGTTCCAAATTGGCACCAAAAGCCTTTCGGGAGCGCCTCTCGCGAAAAGGCCTTCGATACGTTCGATTGAAAATCCTTTTGTAGTCCTCCCAGCTGGAAATTGTCTCATCTTGTCCCCAAATTTCCACAAATAACACCAAAATTACCACAATATTCACATTCATTTCAGAAATTTTTGTTCTTTTCTTTCCACGATCTTCTGTCGAATTTTTCTGCTGAGTCTGCATTTATTTTCTTCAAAGTCGACGCCATTTTTGACGGGGTGTTTTTGCATTCGCGCCAAATTTTTGTTATTCTCATGTCTCATGGAGTCTCCAACTTCTTTTCCCCGCGCTCTTTTAACTATTTCATGCATTTTTTTTTAAAGATTTTCTTCTGTTTTTTTGCCCTTCCACAAAGAAGAACAAGAACACTTTTGGCGCTAAAAAAATTGTGAGGTTAGAGCATGACGTCGCCCTCAAAGAGGGAAGTGTAATATCAATGAGCTTTGCGCGCCCATATTAGAAGTATTGGCGCCACCTGGCATGCCATTTGAATATGGCGCCAATTGTATAAAAACCGTTGTTCAGATTCAAAAAATCTCAATGTCATTTTGTCCGCCGTCAGCTGGATAACGAAGGACCATGTGTAAGATATTTCCATGAATCCTCGGATTTCTGATGGACTTCCAATGGAAATGTGCCACGCATAGAGCATCCTTCTTTACGTTGTAGAAGGCTGAAATGCGCATGGCTGCCATTGGCGGGGATATCGCAAATAAGGACCGCCAAAGACCCGAATCCTTGTCAGTAGCTGCAGGAGCAGCATCGAGTCAACATAACGCCATAGAGCCATTATTGGTGATTTTGTATATTTTAGCAAAAGTATATTCCTGTTTCACGCTGTTTTCTCATTAATTGAACCAATTGTCATTATCCTGGACATCTTTCTTCTATTTTTCATTGTTTATTTTTATCATCTGTTTGTGCAAAAATTGGTAAAAAAGTGAAAATGTTAGTGAAGTGAAAAGTGAGATGTAGTTGATGAAGAGAGAGTGAGAGAGAGAGAAAGAGTGGCTGGTGGATACAGAATCGAGGACAATTGCCAATGAGACGCCTTTATGAGCCAAATAAACTCCAGTGAGCGACATAATGTCGCATACTTCATCATTATCTCCTGTCTCTACCATTTTCAGCACCTTTGCACCATTTGGAGTCTTCCAGTGTCCAGTAAGTGACAGAACAAAAAACATATATACATACATTTATATATTTATATGTATACATTCATATAAATGTTATATACATAATACCTGATAATAGATTGAGAAGTTTTGACAGATAAAAGATAGTATTATTACTTTCTAACCTGACTCTTTACTGGACAGGTGGCGCCATTGTGCTGGATCGACCATATTTTGACGATGTGTCATCGAGAAATGTGACAGCGGTTGTCGATGAGACGGCCATATTGAAATGTCGTGTGAGAAATCGCGGAAATAGAACGGTAAATAGTTTGTTTTGATTTTTCAATGATTGGTGGTGTAAATTTAATTCTGTGGAGAGAGTGTGTCCAATATTGACTTATTTTTTGATGATATTTTCAAAAGATATCGTGGATGCGAAAACGAGATCTTCACATCCTAACCTCAAACACATTCACTTACACCAGCGACCAGAGGTTCTCTGTGGAGCATCTGGCTAACAGCGACGACTGGAATTTGCGAATTGAGTACGCCCAGCGTCGTGATTCCGGCATCTACGAATGTCAAGTTAATACTGAGCCCAAAATCAACATGGCCTTCCATCTCGATGTCACAGGTTAGTTTAATATCATTGTCATTGGTGATAACGATAACTATAGTGTGAAGTATATCATTTTACAGATTTAATGGCGGCAGCACGGGCCAAAATTCTCGGATCGGCTGAAGTCCATGTGAAAAAGGGCAGCACAATTTCACTGGCATGTGCTGTCAATGTCCATGCTCCCTCAATTGCCTGGCTGCACGATTCGGCCGTTGTTGATTTCGATTCGGCGAGAGGGGGCATTTCGTTGGAAACGGAAAAAACCGATGCTGGCACGACGAGTCGCTTGATGCTGACACGAGCAGCGCTACGTGACAGTGGCAATTATACTTGTCAGCCAGCTGGTAGTTGCGTACCGCTATCTTAGTTTAACCTCTATTTCACTTACATTTTCTGTCTGTTTGCCTACTTTTCAGGGGCTGTTAGTGCTTCAGTTGTTGTTCATGTTCTCAATGGCGAACATCCAGCAGCCATGCAGACCAGCAGCGCTATGCCCTGCCCTTCCACCACAACTCTCTGCGTCCTGGGCGTTCTACTGCTATCACTGGCGCCCCCATATCACACCAACGCCATCTGGGTGCAAATGGCATCTTTTACCGCTCAATAGAAACAACTCCACACACACACACACACGTCATTTGACAAACAAAAAGTTAGATTAAAAAGAAATTAACATTAAAAGAAAATAATTTAAAATGAAAAACTGCCTATTATTTTTTTTCTTCATAACCTCCAAATTTTAGGTAAAGGGCACTCAATCGGTGAAGTGGTAGAGCACTCGCTCTATGATGCAAGTGTTCCGGGTTCGAATACAGTGATCCAGTGAAAACAAAAATAATAATGGATGTTTCCTCTTGCGAAAAGGCCTAAGTTCCTCTATTGTTGCCACCATTATTATTATTTATTATTTAAATTTAGGGTAAGAAAAAAAAACACATGATGAGTATTGTTGCACTTTTTTTTAAGTTATTTATTTATTGCTGCGCCATGTGTTGTCGATCATGTGTTAGTGTTCTGATGACCGTATCTGCAGGGGGCGCTTCGATGACTTCCTCCGCTCCAAAATCCGTGGGTGCCAGACACTCCTCCAGCAAGTAATCAGCTTCGGGAAATAGATCACTGGCATTTGGTATATCAACACCAAGATCCTCACAATCTGCCACAATATCCTGCCTAAAGGTGTCCTTCTGTTCATTTTGCGACACCTTGGGGGCTCCTCCAGTTCCATTTTGGTTCACAGCCACCGATTTAATGACATACTGACCCGATGGTTTCTCCAAAACCAGAACTTTTGGTCTTGCAGGGCACTTTTGGAATAGAAAGAGGCAAACAAAAAAATGGCAGTTTAAACTATCAAATGTCAATAATTAACAGAATTTTTGGCGCCCAAATTGTGCGCCAAAAATGTGAGTGGCCACCGTGTGATGGCGCTGCAACGAAACACAGTTTTCCCACCCCAAAACTGTGGCGCTACACTCGCTCCAATCCTAGAGTAGTGCCATCTGCAAAAAGTTACCTTGAATGTCTCTTACCTGATGAGTCTGACTTGGTGCCAGAGTGGCTGATGTGGTGGGCAAAGCGGCTCCGGACAGTGCTACAAGACGCTGAGATGATCCCAGAGCAATTCTAAGTGGCCTAACTATGCTCACATAGTTGACAACAGCACTGGTAGATGGTGCTGCTGCTGTTGTTTGTGGTTCTTTTGGGGTTGCCACCTTAGCAACAGCAGCAGCAGCAGTAGCTGTTACTTTTTTGCGTTTTGTTGCCACCACAGTGGTGCCCTGTGGTGGCGCTGATCGTCTCCTGGGCGCTGGTTTATTGTTCAAATCTGGAGAATTGGCCAATTTTTTGTGATATTCCGCCAGAATGGCATAAATTTTGGCATGTTTGTGCTCCTCATCTGTTCGACTATTTTGACCAGCATCGATGGTGGTGCCACTGGAAGCTGTTGTTGCCTTTGATACTGATCCGGTACGCTTGTGATTGCGCACAGGTGCACTGCGCTCCTTTACTTCTTTGCACACCTTATCAAATTCTAGTAATTGTTCCTGAAGGGCTGGATCGGGCTTGGGTCGTGCCAGAGCCGCCACCTGAACTGACGATGGTGCAGTGGTTCGGGGTACTAAGGTGACGGGACATGTGACGGGTATAAGATAGGTGGCATCTGTGTTGCGCAACTGAAGAGCATGAACGCCACGTGGTAGACTCTTTACCACAATATTCGCTGGTCGACGGTCATCTCCTGCGCCAAAATAGAAACAAATTAGACGATGACTCAGTTAAGCCGCCATTTTGTTTTTCGATAGAAAAAGTTGATATCGCAAAACGCCTATAAGATACTTACTACTTGTATCCGTGGACGTGACAGCTGTTAGAATGGGAATTCCTGTTAGAATGGGAATTCCACTGGAGATGGCAGTTGTGGTGCCAGTTGCTGTCTTCACTACACTACTCATCAGTGCTCGTGCGTGACTGGCTGTAGTCTCTGTTGTGTCACGCCTGGAAGTCACAAGCTTGAGATTGCTGTGAATGAGAAATTTTCCCGGTTTGACCGGTTGATGGATGCCCGAGACACTGCTTGGCACAATAAGACGCTTCATCCTTGGTTCTCCAACAGCTTGAATGTGCTCCGTGATGCGTTTAACAGCTCCACCACTGGCTCCTCCACCAGTCTGAATGGGGCTACTGGTGTAATTGGATGGCGATAGATGCAGGATATGCACCTGATGTTCCCTGTCGTCCTTGGTGGCCATGCCTCTTAGTGCCAGTTGGTGTTCCGATGCCCGATGGCGCCACTGTTGCGTGGATTGGGATTCACCAGGGGTCGGCATGTGCAAATACACCGCACCTCAACCCCTCCAAACCCTCCACACAAAAACACCACACAAAGTGGTCTCCCCGTGTGTGTTTCCCGTGAACACACTCACGCACTCCCAAAATCCACAAATTACACACTCTGTACAAACTTTTTCAATTATTCTTTTTTCGTTTTTCTGTTATTTTGCGTCTATCTGTATTTGTGAGAAATAGCATAAATGGCAGGACGAAAACAGGATAAATGGCTGCTCTATTGTACCATTTCCTTCACTTTCTTGTGACAATTATTGAGTGCGCATGCACTTCTGTACCGCCATCTGGTGGTACCTTGATGCAGTCACACACCCATCAAAAAGGATGTTACAGATGTCATGACGTGTGACTTCTGTCACATCCTCCTAACGACACGTTTGTTTTCCCGCCAAAACGTATTCTTTTTTTTTCCACGTTCTCCTCTATTTTGCCTACAATCCGAATTTTTGAATGAAAGAATCACAAATCACACCTTTATATATATTTAAGTTGATCTTCTAGGCTTATGACTGGCTTCACCACACTATAATTTTGCGGCGCTCTTATTTTGTGAGTGCACTATTTTTAATACACGTCCTTATTCTTAGAGCGTCTTTATATTTTAACTCTTTCCGGACCACAACATATCCAGCGAACGAATTTCAGTAAAACTCACTTTATTGTAAGTCTTAGTGGTCAAATATGATACTTTTGTAGAGAAAGAATTTTCTCCGCCTCTGGGAAATTGGAAAACTCATGGGAACTCTCGTCCCCTAAAGAACGCAAAGAATACAAACTTGGACAAAGTTCAATTTTCCAAAAGCCAATAATATCAATTTTGTGAATTATTTTTGCGTGTCAAATGACTCCTTTATAATGTTGATCACTAAAACAAGAAGAATTATTATTATATTATTTTATTATTATATTATTATTATATTTTTATTTATTTATTATTATTATGTTATTTCCTTACAAGGTTACTGTCAAAAAGCAAATGGCGGGCATTGGCGGCATTGGCGGGATAACCTTACATTTGACCTCTAGATTTTTCCGGACGAGAGTTCCCATCAAGTTTGAGCAAGTTTTTTTGAAAATTTAAGAAAGAATTGTTATTCGAATTTATTGGCCCCGAGAGGTTTTTTCTTATTCGGGTCTAGAAATATGAAAAAAGTCACAATATGTGCAAGGAAGCAGAAAATCGAAAAATCACGATTTTTGACCAAGAATATCTAAGCTCAGGAGTTAACTGGGATCCTGCAAAAAATATCCTAGATTTGGACATCCTTATAGTTTGTAATCATCCACAAGAATCGGAATTTTAACGATTCTAAATAGTCTAAAAAAATTATTTTTTCCATGGGTACCCAGAGTCCCAAAGGAGACGAAAGAGTTAACGCTTTAAGTTTTCACCGTCTAATTTCTTGGCGTCCCTAATTATTTAGACGCCCTAAATTTAAATTAATTTTTTATATCACTGAATGTTTTTCTTTCTAATTTCTTGGCACCTTAGGAGCTTTTGTTTTCAAAAAAGTCTTCATTTTATAGCGCTTTAATCTTTTAGTTAGTGCCTCTAATTTTTTTTGGTAGCCTTACTGCGCCCCATATTTTTACAGCGCCCGGGGGTGATCGCCCCCCCACCATGATAGCCTATGCCAGGAGAAACTTGTATAAGCCCAATAAAAATTATTTTAAATAAAAATTATCATAAGTGCCCTTAATTAATAAAAATTTATCAGAATTTGTCGTAACTTCCATTTTTGGGGAAGTTACGACAAATTTCCATACAAAATTTTCAATAATCAGCATTTGCCGTAACTTCTTTTGCTCGTTTGCGTGGCTTGTAATTTGCAGCAAAAATGTAATATTTCTCAAAATTATATTTCCAAAATTATTGCCTCGATGAGAATTTCAGATGAAGTTCGATGCGGGAAAATTGAAGAAAAAGTCAGTGTATCTTAATGTCCTCTGTGCCACGTGGCATGCGAAAAAAAACAAGTCAATTATGGATAATTGGATGGCCCTGAGGCTGCATCAGAAACAAAAATGACCAAAGTGTTATGCATTGAAGGGTTTGGGTTATAAGGTAATGAAATGGTGGCACCCCCTCTTTTTTTATTTTGTTATTAAAATCACAATTTCCAATTAATTTGATGAACTCAATGACATTAGCAAGAAGTGAGGGGTGAATGTGAGAAAGCCACAATCAAATATTGAACTGATGGTAATTCAATATAGTTCCCTTTTTTTTATTTTATTATTTAATTTTTGTTGTCGGTATGTTATGTGTGTTTTTTTTGGGAAGGGGGGGGGAGGGTAGGTTGTCGCACGCACAGCCAAAAGATCACGACTTAATTATCGTTGACACCAAATATAGAAAAGGGACAATTTTTGTAGGTTTCGTTTTTGTTTGAGGGCGGGAAAGGAGCGCAATCGATACGCCGAACACTAGGCAAAATCGTCACCGCCCTTTGATGCCTGTTGCGGCCCACCAGGGGCAATCCTAAACTCCGCCCATTTTCATCTCTTCCAGCAAATCACACTCGAAAGTACTCAACCTCAGTTTTGTCCTGAATCTCCTCGCGACGTCACAATTGTCACTTTTTCCCAGATTTCAAAGGAATCTGCAGTTAAAAAAAGAAATTTTCGGGGTGTTTTTTATCCGATTTACGGGTCAGTGCATTGCTCCTGTAGTTATGTGAAATCAGTGCAAAATTTCCAAAAAGGTGTTTCAAGTGTTTCAAGTGATTTAGATCAGTGATTCTTTTCGCTGGAAAAACTCCTAAATAGCTCAAATTTGTTTTTCCAATTTGTGGGCAATGGACTAAAAAAGAAATTTAAAATAAATTATAAAAGAAAATGGATAGCACAGGAAAACGACCTCAGGCGCCACAATCGCCAATTTCCAATCAAATCCAATTGCAAACATCCACACAACAGCCCAAGGCTAATCAGGTACGAACTCTACGCCCAATTTCCCGCAAAAGAAAAACAATTTTCTCAGCTTTCATTAGATACGTTGAAAACCTAACCAAAAACTTTGAACAGACATTTATCAAGGAGATTCAAAGGGAAGGTCTATAACCCCTTTTTACTGATTTTCTCAAAGAAAATGTCCTTTGTTCTGGAGGAAAGTTTTCTGGAAAATCCACTTGGCCTTGCAGATCCATCGAGATTAATATAAATCGGGTTTAAAATGGATTAATTATGAAAATCTTGAATTAAAACTCGAAGATCTTGTCGATATGGAGAATTTTGGCTTTTGGAACAATTTTCCAATTTTTTTGCCAAAGAAAAGCGCCTCTTGAATAATTTCCATTTCATTCTGTTTTTTTTTATGATTGTTCGTCCATTGAAAAGGTGGAAAAATTCTTGAAAATATTCTAGCACACACTTTGCCAGCTTTTCTTTGTAGATGTGCGTGGAAATGCTCGGTAAATATAATTAAAATTTGAAGAAAAATTGTATAAAAAACCTTTTACAGAAAACGCTTTTTAAACAATTATTCTTAAAATTTCAATTATATTTACCGAGCATTTCCACGCACATCCACAAAGAAAAGCTGGCAAAGTGTGTGCTATAGAATATTTTCAAGAATTTTTCCACCATTTCAATGGACGTACAATCATCAAAAACGGACTGAAATGGATTTTTGATGAATTTTCAAATATGAATCGCTCTTGTGCAAATTTTTTTTTTTTTTTTGAATTTTCGATTGGCTTTTCCGCGCATTTCCATCAAGAAAATTTACTGACATTTACCGATGGAAATTCTCGAGATTTACCTCACTCTTTCAGTAAACCTCCAATCGTCATAAACGGGCGAAAAATGATTTTTCGCGAACTATCAAAAGGAAAACAGTTCTCAAATGATTTTCGAAAAAATTTCTTTTTGGGCTTGATTGACTTTTCTGATCGCTTCTTACTACAGAAAATTTAATAAAATGTTAAGAACATTTCTAGAGAATTTTTCTCAGCTTTCCAACGCGCTGTTAAAATGTGAAATGCATTGCTAAACATATAATAGTGAAAACAAAATGTGTTTTAATAAGAAACATTTAACAAACTCGGAAAGAATTATTGTAGCCAGATAAATTTAGAATAGATTTAAACAATTTATTACATTTATTTACATTGAGATTGAGAGCTTAGAAAATTGTTTTTCGGCGGGAAAATGAGTTTGTCCTTGTTCGTTGTTGGTTCAGGTGGGTACGGTTCTGCTGTATGGTATCCCCATTGTGTCCCTGTTCATTGAGGCACAGGAACGTCTGTGCCTGGCCCAGATCAGCAATACCCTCCTCAAACAATTCAGTTACAACGAGATCCACAATCGTCGTGTTGCCTTGGGCATTACCTGTGTCCAGTGCACACCGGTTCAGCTGGAGATCCTTCGGAGGGCCGGTGCTATGCCCGTATCATCTCGGCGATGTGGCATGATAACCCGACGTGAAGCTGAGAGACTGTGTAAGTCCTTTCTCGGTGACAATAGTCCACCGCGCCTACCCGATGACTTTGCCTTTACGGTTCACCATGAATGCGCCTGGGGTTGCCGTGGTAGCTTCCTACCGGCCAGATACAATTCATCTCGCGCCAAATGTATCAAGTGCGCCTTCTGTGGACTCTTCTTCTCCCCCAATAAGTTCATCTTCCACTCTCATCGACTGTCACCTCAAGATAAATATGTTCAGCCAGATGCGGCCAATTTTAACTCTTGGCGCCGTCACATGAGACTATCCGGAACACCACCTGAGGAGGTTATTCATGCCTGGGAGGATGTTAAGGTAAGATTTTTGCACTTTTTACTTATAACATCTAACAATTAGTAATTTTTTTATTGGTTCTTTTTTTGAGCATAACAGTCAAATTCAGCAGATTTTTTTTTGTTGCCATTTTATGTATAGGCAATGTTCAATGGTGGCACACGAAAACGTTTAATGCCAGCTCCGGCTCACAGTCCAAAGCGCCCAAAGGCTCCAACGCCACCACCAGCTGCACCAGCTGACGTCACAGCTGCACCCCCATTTGCACGAACCCTGATGATGGACTGGCAGTGGCCACCAAAAGCACCACCCTTCCATTTACCATCGTACGCCCTCCATGGCTGGCTCAAGCGTCCCAGTGCTCTCCTCTTCCACCATGCGGCCGCAGCGGCCCCTCCACCGCCGAAGGGACTCCTCTGTGCTGCCGCTACATCGGCCTTTAGACCCGTGGCGCCACCTCCTGCCCTTAAAGAACCACTAAGCTCAGACGATGAAATGGTTGACATTGAATCCACTGAGGATGATAACTCAGAACATCAAGTAAGTTTATATTTGTTAATATACTTAAATTGACATTAGACAGTAAAGTGGATTATTCTGCGCTTTTCCCTTGATATTCAGCCATATTTTAAGGTTACAGTATTTTCAAATATTCAGAGCATTTTTATACTTTTTATGCTGCTCCAATTAAAAAGGGGTGTCAAAGCGTCCGAGGCTTTGCGAGCTGCTCGAACTTCCGAGAAAGAGCTCTACGTAAAAAGTCGTTTTGCAAAATTTTCGAATGCATATCAGATTGATATTAAATTAAATTTTGTCTATAAAACATCAAATAACCATCTCTAGATGGAAAATTGACCGAGAAAAAGACATTTTCAAAATCATTGACCAGTAGCCTTGAAACAATAATTTGTTCTCAAATAATTTTATAGAATTGTTTCATAAAATTCTCCTTCATGACTCTTTGATTTATTTTATGGAAGAAATCTCTTAAAACTCGTTGGAAATGCCTTGGAGATTTCCGCGTTGTTTGACCATCAACTTGAGAAAATAATTCGTTTGAATTTTGCTATTTGATTTTCCGATAGAGGCGCTGTGTACCAGTCTGAGGTAAATATTGCACGGCTTTAAAAGTTTCAACTATTCAACAGTGGTGAATCTTTGTTTATTTTCTTATTCACGATTTCTAGACCACGCATAATATACTAAAGGGAAAGCCAGACAGTATTTTGTGTCACCAGGTTACATATTTTGAAATCTCAGGAAAAGTAAAACACAGAAAATTAGGTTTTTTTCCAGAAGATTCTTCTTTTATTAATAATGTTTTATGTTGTTTTTTTTTTGTGAAAATTTCTTGATATTACCACAAGTAAAACATTGAGTTAAAATATTAAGATGAAGTAATATTATATTCATGTGATAAGAGGAATAAAAGGATCACCAATATTGCTTTTTTGAAATATAGGAAAGAAATAAAGTTCAAATAGTGAAGAAAAATTATTTTCAACTTAAATTTGTCTATAATTCACCACAAAACCATCTTGAAGTTAAAACTTGTTCTAGAAGAGGGTTTCAAAAAATCATTAACCTTTTAATTAATTAATTGACCAAATCGGGTGAAAATTAGGCTTTAGCCTTGAATAATTCAAGATGGCGAATTTTCCGGTGATAGATGTCAAAGGACGAAATGTTCAGCTGAACCTCCATAACATATCCAAAAACGAAGGAAATCGTCAGGGTCAATTTTTTACAAGGTCATAAAACATGTTTTTTTTTTTGGAGGGGTTAGAAGGGGTGGGGGGTAATTTGAGTAAGTTAGTTAGATAGAATGTATTGACTTCTGGGGGGGGGGGGTCACCGAAAACCGGAAGTCAATATCTCTTACCGTTTAGCAGCTAGGATGGTGAAAAGTTGAAAAAAAAAGTCGATTGTGAAAACTGCTCTCTCTCTTGGAGTTCGAGCAGTTAAAAAGAAACGAAAGTAGTACAATCGAGAATAAAATATTTTGATTGATATCTTCTCCTAATATCGAAGGTTCGATATATAACCGCTAGGGGCGCTATTATTAAAAAGAAAAATTTCCTAAAACTTCAAAATTATTCAGATAATCCAATAAGAACTAACTCCTCAACACTAATCCTTATCTTACGATACCCCCCTGATGTCGACAAAACTGAGCCATTTGTCGGAGATTTTGGTTAGATTGGCGCCAAAGAAAGAAAAAAAACGCAATCCACACTGACAAAAAAAAGATACTTTTATTTAGGAGGGAAAGTAGCGGAAAGTAGAAATGTTGACATATGTGGAAAATGTTACCAACGAGAACTTCTCTCATGCCCACCCTCCTGCACCACTTGTATTTGATTACCATAAGCGGCTTTTAATTGAATTGCGCAATTGATTATTAGTTGTAATCCCAATTGGCGCGTGTCTCACTTTCTCTTCCTCACATTGTCCCAATTTTCCACCCACTCACTTGGCCTTTTTCCTCCCCTCCCCCACTTATATAGATTTCCACATGACATTTTCCACTGAGCAAGTGCAACAACACAACAACAAAAAGGGGGCGTGGCACGCCTTAAAGGTGGCAACTTCCCAAGGGAAAAGCAATAAATCAAGCCTCTAGAGGGCACTATTTACCACCGAAAAAAACTGCATCATTGACTTTTTCTGTTTTTTATTTTCTATTGGGAAAATACCATAGAAAAACTTTCCACACTCCATTTTCACGCACGACAGCACCACTCTCTCTCGCCCCCTCTTGCTATTTTCTCCAAAATATTAAACGGATCGTTTGTCTTTTTGTGCAAAATAAAAAGATAAAAAAAGAAAAACTTTTACTAAACTTACTAGCTGATGCAAAACACGTGCCATCGACACAGAATTGATGGGTTTAAGGAGCAAGACAGGAAAATAGCTCCGGTAATGACATCCCTGGGGAAAAAGTCAAGGAGAAAGAACCAAAGAAGTTTACCAAATTATAAACATACAGGAATGAAAACGAAAATTGGCGAGAAACAATTTTGTGGCTAATATATTGGGGAAGTGTGCCAAACTTCGGCCAGAATCTAATTTCGGCCACTTTGAGTGTAATTTCGGCCATGGAAATAAATTAATTAAAATTATGTATGTATAATCTTCGAATAGTCAATGAATTCATTTTGCTTTTGAATATTTATTCATTTTATGATGTATTAACACAAAGACCGTTAAATTGTAGGTATAATTTGAATTTAATTTGCGTTATACAGTGCAGTCTCGCTATACAATAGAGTTCCTCAAATTTGAACATTTGGGGGGTATAGATGACATTTCTCACTCCTCAAATTTGAACGATATTTTCAAAAACGTAACGGAATTCATGTGAAATCCACTTTCTGTAAATTAAGATAAACAACTTTAGAGAATATATCAATGTAATTTATTGTGAAATAAATTAAATTTGTTGCGGAAGTTAATATAAAACAATAATATTGAGGAAATACCAGAGAAAAATGGCACTCCACGCAAAACTATTTTCACATAACCTCAAATTTTACATTTTGAACTCAACTGTCGTTCAAATTTGAGGAGTTCAAATTTGAGGAACTCTACTGTATGCACAGTTTGGGTACTTTTTTTGACAGTTCTCTCTCTGAATATGCACAACTTTTTTTGAAATTCCCAACGCTTTTTTTTCTTTTAATAAATTATCATTTTTTTTATTGTTCTAGAATTTCCCGTGTTAATTTAAATATGAGACAGAAAAAATAAAATTAAGAAAATTAAAAACAAGAAAAATTAGTTACGAAGAAAATAATTTTCTTTATTACTTTGTCAAAATGTAAACAAATTGATTTTGAATGCAACCGACACAAAAGCTGTGCATATAGAGAGTGTGCATATAGAGAGACAGCACTGTAAAAACTCCCCTACCCGGCTGACACCATTAGCTGCCCGTCAAATAATTTCGTCAGATATCTTTCAGATTTCTGCAGAAAATATCTGCACCTCTGCCGAAAATCTGCCGAGAAATCTTTAGATATTCTTACGAATTTTATTTGGACGGTTCCATTCCATACTACAGTAGACTCTCGCAAATTCGGCTCTTTTAAGATCGGGCTACTTTTTAATTCGGGCAGCAGTTACATTTGAAAAAAGTTTGTTGTCATTTTTCAAGTTTGATTATGAATATCAAATGAATCAAATATGCTCAAATTTAGCATGGTTTGTCTTAGTTTTGATGTGATTTTGCATTATTGAGGGATTTTCATGCAATTTACGATATATATCAGTGTGTACACTCAATACCTATATGCACATGTCGCCCGAATTTCTGTCTAATTCGGCTGACATTTCGGTCCTATATGCCCGAATTTGAGAGAGTCTACTGTATTCTATCTCAGAATGACAACATTGACGGGTGCCCACCCGGCAAATTCTGCAGAAATTCGTCAGATTTGAAAATGTAACTGCCGAAAATTCTTCAGAATTTCTGCAGAATTTTGTTCTAAAGGTGGATCCGATCGCTGTATGAAAATTCTGCAGAATTTTCTGCAGAGAGAAAGTTATTCCGTTTTTTAAATTACCAATTCAATCAAAAGCCACAGGAAAATCTCCAGATTATTAGATTTTTCATTAATTAAAAAAAATCAATTATCAATAATTCATTAAAAAAAAACTAGCCTAACACAAGTTAAAATTTTACTGAGAAAATGATACACTTAACTCTTTCGTCTCCTTTGGGACTCTGGGTACCCATGGAAAGAATAATTTTTTTAGACTATTTAGAATCGATAAAATTCTGATTCTTGTGGATGATTACAAACTATAAGGATGTCCAAATCTAGGATATTTTTTGCAATATCCCAATTAACTCCCGAGCTAAGATATTCTTGGTCAAAAATCGTGAATTTTCGATTTTCTGCTTCCTTGCACATATTGTGACTTTTTTCATATTTCTAGACCCGAATAAGGAAAAACCTCTCGGGGCCAATAAGTATGATAACTAACAATTACAAATTACATAAATTCGAAAAACAATTTTTTCTTAAATTTTCAAAAAACTTGTTCAAACTTGATGGGAATTCTCGTCCGCAAGAATCTTGAGGTCAAATGTAAGGTTATCCCGCCAATGCCCGCCATTTGCTTTTTGACACCAACCTTGTAAGAAAATTCAAGCGGGAGCGAAATTTTTGTCAATATGGCCGATAATTTTGACATTTGGCAACGAAGGAGATTTGCTTTCGGGGAAGTTTTTCCTATTCTTCCAGATTTTGGTGAATTCTGATTGTCCAGGAAGTGTTTTTTTTTGGCTCTTGAGAAAGCTTAATGTGTCTGCAATAACATCCTGTTGAGAGAAATGTGTGTTAAAGTGTTATTCTGTGAAATATTTTGAGGAATCTGTTAGCAAGCAGGAGCTGGGTGTCCTTTTTAGCACTTCCTGGACATCCCACAAGGTACTGGTCAATAATTCTTCTTGTTTTAGTGATCAACATTGTAAAGGAGTCATTTGACACGTAAAAATAATTCACAAAATTGATATTATTGGCTTTTGGAAAATTGAAGTTTGTCCAAGTTTGTATCCTTTGCGTTCTTTAGGGGACGAGAGTTCCCATGAGTTTTCCAATTTCCCAGTGGCGGAGAAAATTCTTTCTCTACAAAAGTATCATATTTGACCACTAAGACTTACAATAAAGTGAGTTTTACTGAAAATCGTTCGCTGGATATGTTGTGGTCCGGAAAGAGTTAAAAGTAATCTAGAACATTTTGAAGAATTTTTCCACCATATGAACAAGGTCGCATTTAAAAATGTGGTGGACCTCTCTCTTGGAAAATGCCAGTGGAAATTCCCTCAGTGGCATGCACACTAACCTTGTAGCCTCGCTGAACTTCCGCTCCTGCTGCTCGATGTCTAAAACAAGAAGAAAATCCAAAGGAAATTTTAGGAAAATTCACCAAAAGCCACTAAATGTTGCTCTGTGAGTATAGTAAAGAGAGAGGTAATTCCGATGCTTTTAATAGAGTGCAACTTTAACGCTTGTTTTTGGACTAATGAAATATTTTTTTGGTTTTTCTTAAAGTAGAATAGTTATATTATGTTACTGCAGTGATTAATTATGAAAATAAAAATATAAATTATATTTTAAGTGGATTTATCGGAGTTAAATCGATCGCAGCATCCGAGTTTTGCAATCATCGAAATTACATGGCTTTACTATAACTGAATTTCGAATTTTCCATGCAAAAAAAAATGGGAAAAAAAACTTACGAGGCTATTTGGAGATCCTTGCTGGAGCTACTGGGGTCATCCTCCAGAATCTCCCGTTGTCCCAGCGTCCCCAGTTGGTGCCTCCGGACACAGCTATATCCTTCCCGGACATCTTGCCTCGCCGAGGAGGCTTTTCTCTCCTTCCGGAGACACTTTTTACACTCACTTGGGGCGCCGTAAGTGCACCAAACGCCCCAAGAACACTACACATGTCACCACACATTAGCTGGAGGCTCCTCCCGGCCTCCAGCCCCCTCCCGGAAGCCAAAAGGAGCCTCTAGTGAATTTTCCTGAAGATTTTCCTTGGAATACCATACATTTTCCACCGGGAAAATGCTCAAAGTAGACAAATAGGGTAGTGTTGAGTGATATTGGGGCGTCCGATGTCCTTCTGGCGCCCCAAATTGGACGGAAATAAGCTTCCGGATGCGTGGAAGCAAGCTATCTCCTCCGGAAGCCTATTTCCGTCCAATTTGGGGCGCCACGAGAACATCGGACGCCCCAAAACCACTCAACACTACCCTATCCATCTACTTTAAGCATTTTCCCGGAGGAAAATGCTCGGTATTCCCAGGAAAATCCCTGGAAAACCCCAATAAGTTTGGGATGGACTTTTGCACTAAACTTATCACTAATTTCACCTTATTTTTTCTCCCCGATGTCGATGGGCTCCCCCAGGAGCCCGCCACAAGGCAATTGACCCGGAAAAACCGGGAAAATTGCCTGTGGACACTTTTCCTCACTTCACCTTCTTTCTCTTTTACACCATTAAGTTAGGGGAGCACTTTTCAACACAAAACTCACTATTCTCACTTGATTTTATATTCCCAGATTGAATTGGGCTCCCCCCGGAGCCTGCCACAAGGCAATTGACCCGGAAAAACCGGGAAAATTGCCTTTGTTGCCTATTTTTCACCACACTTTCTATCTCACTCACTGATGGATACAACCAAAGTATGTCCAATTAAAACCCTTCCCACGCATTTTACGCTTATTCCCCACTTCACTGGGACTCCCGGGAGTCCCCACTCGCGATTATGCTAATTTTTCCGCGGTCTCCACGCGTTTATCTTGAGGAAATTGCGGTCAATTTCCTCAAGATAAATAAAAAAATGCCATCGCAAAAAATGGCGTTGACAACACTAGAGAAAGAGACAAAAGTTTCGTCTCTTTCAAAGTGGCGCCAAGAAATGTCAAAAAAAAAGCTCCGTCACAATGACAGACAGATGTCACTAATATTGTATAACAGTTTCAAATTCAACTGTTTTTTTATTGTGGTAAATATCGAAGGAAAATTCTCGGAAAAATTGCATTTCTGGAAATTCTGCAGAATTTTCTGTAGAATTTCCTCAGAAAATTTTATGAATTTTCGGGACTTTCCTCAAGATGTCCTTCTGTCAAAATGGACTTGGAATATTTTCTCTGAAATTATTTATCAACTTGGTAGAATTTATAATCACGATTTTCATGATATATTTTATATATAAATACCGCGAGGGTATGCTGTCTATAGAGAAGGATTAAATATCAGTATTAAACATACTCCCGACCGAAAATTCTGCATTTTTGATAAATTGTACAAGAGTTTTCTTGAGAACAAAAAAAAATTTACGATGTGATTTTCAGCTGAGGCCTTTAAAATTATTTATTATTTGTGAAAAAATTATTCTTTTCATCTCATTAAGTATATTTTCGTCAATTTTTGCAATAAAATTTTGGGATTTGAAATAACCGTCCGTGAGGCAACCATTAGGTAACGGGTGTGAGACTTCGCTTACTCGAGACAAATTTTGATAGCTTTGCTTATTTGCCATTACGATCGCTAGTGCGGTTTTTGAATGATGGCCGTTAAAAAGGAAGAAGAAGAAAAATTGCGGAATATTTCCGGATATATTTTCGTTATTCTTTGTCTGTCTGCCGGCGTGTAGGTTTATATTGAAGAGAACCACGGGTTGTGTTCCAACTAAAAAAGTCACGGGACCTGCTAATGCAATAGAATGTCTCACTTCCATCCCAATTCAATTCCTCACCTTGATCTGTTCTCCAGCTGGATGCTGGGATTGAGATCTGCTTTGTCTCAGAAGCCTCAATCCATGTCCAGATGCACAAACTACTCCCAGTTTACATCTGAACAAAAACTTTCACCAAAACTGGGGTGAATTCCACTAGGAAGTCACATTCCCTGAAACACACTTTTTTCTTTTTAAACTTGCACCAAAATCGACAAATAATATTTTTCGAATATTCTGCAACACAAAATATTCGAATATGCGTGAAAACGAAAATTAATATATTGAAAAAAATATCTAATGAACTTGATATCGACCATTTCTTCCATATTGCACTTCAATAAGATTATGGAAGAATAATTTGATGATATTTGTCTCAATGTGTAGTGGTGAACAATATTGAAAGACAATATGGAAGAAAAGTCATCCATATTGAAACGAATATTGAAGAAATTGCCTCCACATTAGACAAATTTTCTTCAATAATCCAAATTTGTGTCCATATATTTTA
>NC_077226.1:533306-557129 GCF_024763615.1 Phlebotomus papatasi | reverse complement strand
CTAATGTATAGACAGCTTTAAACAAAAAACGGGATAACTTTGGGACGGAATTTTTTGCCCTAAAAAACTCACTATTTTCACTTGATTTTTTCCCCGATTGCGTTGGGGTCCCCCCGGAGCCCGCTACAAGGCAATTGATCCGGAAAAACCGGGAAAATTGCCTTGTGGCCTATTTTTACAACACTTTAAATCTCACTCACTGGATACATCCAAGGTATGTGCAATTAAAGCCCTTCCCACGCATTTTACGCTTATCCCCCACTTCACTGGGACTCCTGGTCGCGTTTTTACACAATTTTCCTCGGTTTCCACGCGTTTATCTTGAGGAAATTGTGGTCAATTTTCCTCAAAATAAACAAAAAAAAAAACCAGACGCGTTTGGTCACAAAAGCTTCTCCCAATGCAATAATAGTCACACAGATAACGGAAAAATTCTGATTTTCCATGAGATAATGCAATTTTTCCGAGAATTTTCCTTCGATATTTACCACAATAAAAAAACAGTTGAATTTGAAACTGTTATACAATATTAGTGACATCTGTCTGTCATTGTGACGGAGCTTTTTTTTTGACATTTCTTGGCGCCACTTTGAAAGAGACGAAACTTTTGTCTCTTTCTCTAGTGTTGTCAACGCCATTTTTTGCGATGGCATTTTTTTATTTATCTTGAGGAAATTGACCGCAATTTCCTCAAGATAAACGCGTGGAGACCGCGGAAAAGTTAGCAAAATCGCGAGTGGGGACTCCCGGGAGTCCCAGTGAAGTGGGGAATAAGCGAAAAGTGAGTGGCAAAAAGCATAAATTGGACACTTTGGATGTGTCAGAGTGAGTGAGATAGAAAGTGTGGTGAAAAATAGGCAACAAAGGCAATTTTCCCGGTTTTTCCGGGTCAATTGCCTTGTGGCAGGCTCCGGGGGGAGCCCAATGTAATCTGGGAATATCAAATCAAGTGAGAATAGTGAGTTTTGTGTTGAAAAGTGCTCCCCTAACTTAATGGTGTAAAAGAGAAAGAAAGTGAAGTGAGGAAAAGTGTCCACAGGCAATTTTCCCGGTTTTTCCGGGTCAATTGCCTTGTGGCGGGCTCCTGGGGGAGCCCATCGACATCGGGGAGAAAAAATAAGGTGAAATTAGTGATAAGTTTAGTGCAAAAGTCCATCCCAAACTTATTGGGGTTTTCCAGGGATTTTCCTGGGAATACCGAGCATTTTCCTCCGGGAAAATGCTTAAAGTAGATGGATAGGGTAGTGTTGAGTGGTTTTGGGGCGTCCGATGTTCTCGTGGCGCCCCAAATTGGACGGAAATAGCCTTCCGGAGGAGATAGCTTGCTTCCACGCATCCGGAAGCTTATTTCCGTCCAATTTGGGGCGCCAGAAGGACATCGGACGCCCCAATATCACTCAACACTACCCTATTTGTCTACTTTGAGCATTTTCCCGGTGGAAAATGTATGGTATTCCAAGGAAAATCTTCAGGAAAATTCACTAGAGGCTCCCTCTGGCTTCCGGGAGGGGGCTGGAGGCCGGGAGGAGCCTCCAGCTAATGTGTGGTGACATGTGTAGTGTTCTTGGGGCGTTTGGTGCACTTACGGCGCCCCAAGTGAGTGTAAAAAGTGCCTCCGGAAGGAGAGAAAAGCCTCCTCGGCGAGGCAAGATGTCCGGGAAGGATATAGCTGTGTCCGGAGGCACCAACTGGGGACGCTGGGACAACGGGAGATTCTGGAGGATGACCCCAGTAGCTCCAGCAAGGATCTCCAAATAGCCTCGTAAGTTTTTTTTCCCATTTTTTTTTGCATGGAAAATTCGAAATTCAGTTATAGTAAAGCCATGTAATTTCGATGATTGCAAAACTCGGATGCTGCGATCGATTTAACTCCGATAAATCCACTTAAAATATAATTTATATTTTTATTTTCATAATTAATCACTGCAGTAACATAATATAACTATTCTACTTTAAGAAAAACCAAAAAAATATTTCATTAGTCCAAAAACAAGCGTTAAAGTTGCACTCTATGAAAAGCATCGGAATTACCTCTCTCTTTACTATACTCACAGAGCAACATTTAGTGGCTTTTGGTGAATTTTCCTAAAATTTCCTTTGGATTTTCTTCTTGTTTTAGACATCGAGCAGCAGGAGCGGAAGTTCAGCGAGGCTACAAGGTTAGTGTGCATGCCACTGAGGGAATTTCCACTGGCATTTTCCAAGAGAGAGGTCCACCACATTTTTAAATGCGACCCTGTTCACATGGTGGAAAAATTCTTCAAAATGTTCTAGATTACATTTAAGTGTATCATTTTCTCAGTAAAATTTTAACTTGTGTTAGCCTAGTTTTTTTTTAATGAATGATTGATAATTGATTATTTTTAATTAATGAAAAATCTAATAATCGAGATTTTCCTGTGGCTTTTGATTGAATTGGTAATTTAAAAAACGGGATAACTTCGGGACGGAATTTTTTTTGCCCTAAAAAACTTACTACACTAGAGCCCGGCATTAAGTCCTTCGGGATTATGCACCTCACGCAATTATGCACAGATAATTATGCAGTTTTGCCTACTTTCGGGGGCCAATTTGTGAAATAATTTTTGGAATGCGCCTGAATGTATACTATAATGTAGCGCGGGAAATTTGAAAGCATTTTAGGCTTATTTTTCAGAGAAAAAGTTTAATTTATTTTATTAAGGTGTAAGTTTTGAATATTGTAACAAATTACACGGTGCGACAAAATTTACCTTTTTGTGGGTGTCTTTGACGAGAGTGCCAAAACTTGTTAGAGGGTCATTTAAGGACCTCAAATCTGCAATCCGTTTGTCCGGGTCACTTCTAGATTTTTTTGGAAAAGCATATTTAGTTTTTTGATGTTTTATAAAATTCAAAAATTCATATATCCGGTTCTAATTATCCGGTGGTAGTCATATAAAGCTAAACTGACGCGTAATTTCATCCTCTATAACTCTTGTGAACATATCAAGAACCTACGATGAAAATGAAGTATATTTTTTAAAGATTTTTTGAAAAAGGACACCTAAAATGGTGCATTTTTCTGTGTTTTTTCCATCTTCTAGTAATTTTCCCACTTTAATAGAGCATTTTATATGTCAAATAACTATGCCTAAAAGTTAGAGAATTTAATATTCTTTCATATCTTTTTGGTTTAAATTTTCTATCCTAATTCGTTTATTCACAATAATTTATTGAAAATAAAATGCATTATTATAAAAATAAAATCTCTTATTATATATAATTATTTGGTATCTTTGTCTAACCTACTGAAGAGCATTCTCTTTTGCACTCTCACTTACACATTTCATACAAAAAGAGGCGAAATGAAAAAAAAGAGACGTATATAGAAATAAAGAGAGAAGAATAGTTTTTTGGCACTCATAACAGCTATTCTTCTCTCTCTATTTCTAAATACGTCTCTTTTTTTCATTTCACCTCTTTTTATATGAAATTTGTAAGTGAGAGTGCAAAAGAGAATGCTCTTCAGTAGGTTAGACAAAGATACTAATATAATTATATGTAATAAGAGATTTTAATGCACTTTATTTTCAAAAAATTATTGTGAATAAACGAATTATGATAGAAAATTCAAAACAAAAGAAAATGAAAGAATATTAAATTCTCTAACTTTTAGGCATAGTTATTTGACATATAAAATGCTCTATTAAAGTGGGAAAATTACTAGAAGATGGAAAAAACACAGAAAAATGCACCATTTTAGGTGTCCTTTTTCAAAAAATCTTTAAAAAATATACTTCATTTTCATCATAGGTTTTTGATATGTTCACAAGAGTTATAGAGGATGAAATTACGCGTCAGTTTAGCTTTATATGACTACCACCGGATAATTAGAACCGGAGATATGAATTTTTGAATTTTATAAAACATCAAAAAACTAAATATGCTTTTCCAAAAAAATCTAGAAGTGACCCGGACAAACGGATTGCAGATTTGAGGTCCTTAAATGACCCTCTAACAAGTTTTTGCACTCTCGTCAAAGACACCCACAACGTGTCGCACAGTGTTATTGAGGAACTATGGCCAATAAGTACTATTTATTAACGCATTACTATTAAACAGTTAAACCCTTTACTCTGTGAGAGCTCCTCAGCTTATCTAATTAGATGTCCGCTCTCGTCATCAAATATCGAGCAAATCAAACAAAGCTCTTTTAATATTTTTATCTAGAAAATAAATCACATTAAATTCACAGACAAATTTTATATTTCATTTTTTCTCCAGATGATACAAATCATAAATCGTTTCTTCCAATCTTTGTCTTGCTAGAAATCCACGTTCAATATCATTATCAAACTGCTGCAAAGAGGCAAAATTTTCAAACAGCGTTTGAATTTGCTTTTCTAAGGCATTTGCACAGGAATTTTCGATTTCTCCTCCCTCTTCTTGTGACTCGTTCATAGAATTTTCTTCGATTAACTCCAAAATATCATTTTCAGTCAAGGTTGATTCATCTGAGTGCAAAATATTCCTGACATCAGCATCAGTGAGATCCAAATCCATCGCTAACGCATACTGACGAATATTTTCAGTAAGATCCTCAATGATGTCAGACTCAGAACGCATTTCAGTGAATCTTGGAAGAATTTTTCCCCACACACCAACGAGCGCATCTTGCGTTACTTGATCCCAGGATTTTGTTACAAGTTTGATCACATCAGCAATGTTGAAATTTTTCCAGAAGCGCTCCAAAAATTTAACCTTATCTAATTCTTCCGCAGCGTCAACATTTACGAAAGCAAGATAGAAAGAATCGCGTAAATAGTAGGATTTGAAGTTGGAGATTACTCCTTGGTCCATGGGCTGGATGAGAGATGTCGTGTTAGGTGGGAAAAACACAACCTTTATCTCCTCAAATAATCCGCAAATACTGGCTGGGTGGCATGGCGCATTGTCCAGTGTCAACAAGATCTTGAATGGAAGCTGATTATCTTCACAAAATCGCTGTACTTCGGGTTTAAATTCCTCTTTAAACCAAGTGACAAAAAGATCGCTCGTCATCCAAGCTTTGGATTGCGCCTTGTATGACACCGGAAGGAAATCTCTGTTAACATGTTTGAGCGCACGGGGTTTCTCATATTTGTGAATTAAAACTGGTTTGAACTTCAAACTTCCGTCCGCATTTCCGCCCAGAAGAAGTGTTACACGATCCTTGGTCACCTTACGGCCAGGCATTCTTTTCACAGCCCCCGGCAAATATGTTCTATCTGGCATCTTCTTCCACAAACGCCCAGTTTCATCCACATTAAATATCTGAGCTAGTGTGTAGCCACCATCGGACACAATTTTGGCAAATTCGTGTGTGAACCTTGTTGCAGCTTCAATATCACCGCTAGCTGCTTCTCCTCGAATCTTTATATTGTGAAGATTCTCCCTTTTGATAAACCTACAAAACCATCCCGTAGATGCTGAGAAATTCTTGATATTGCTGTCGTTGGGGACGGACTTTTTCATATCTTCATAAATTCCGAGAGCTTTTGTCTGGATTATGGCCTTTGTCAGGGGGATATTGTATTTCGTGTGAAGAAGTATCCAATCTTTCAGTTTGTTCTCCAGCTCTGCTATAATTGGATCACGGGGATAATTCCTCTTCATGGAAATAGATTTCTTTGAAGCTATATCTAAGATTGTATTCCTTTGATTGAGGATCCTTATGATTGTAGTACGGCAGACTCCAAATTCTTTGGCCAATTGCCAATTTGATTTCCCATGCTCAGAAAATCTTATCACCTTTAGTTTGTCGTCAAAATTCAAACATTTTCTTTTCACTATTTGACACTGCATGATGGCAAATTCTAAATTTTCCTCCTGATACTACTTCTTACAAACAATTTTGACATTTGCACCGCGTGGGAATACGTTCTACGGACATCAGTGTTTTGCATACATTACGGAGTTTTAGAAAATTTATTCGAAAGTAATCTCCTGCAGATATGCAAATTTTTTGGATGCATAATGTCATTTCGCGCGGTTTTTTCGGTCCCGAAAATGTGCTTAATCCCGGGATCCCGTGTATTTTCACTTGATTTTTTCCCCGATTGCGTTGGGGTCCCCCCGGAGCCCGCTACAAGGCAATTGATCCGGAAAAACCGGGAAAATTGCCTTGTGGCCTATTTTTACAACACTTTAAATCTCACTCACTGGATACATCCAAGGTATGTGCAATTAAAGCCCTTCCCACGCATTTTACGCTTATCCCCCACTTCACTGGGACTCCTGGTCGCGTTTTTACACAATTTTCCTCGGTTTCCACGCGTTTATCTTGAGGAAATTGTGGTCAATTTTCCTCAAAATAAACAAAAAAAAAAACCAGACGCGTTTGGTCACAAAAGCTTCTCCCAATGCAATAATAGTCACACAGATAACGGAAAAATTCTGATTTTCCATGAGATAATGCAATTTTTCCGAGAATTTTCCTTCGATATTTACCACAATAAAAAAACAGTTGAATTTGAAACTGTTATACAATATTAGTGACATCTGTCTGTCATTGTGACGGAGCTTTTTTTTGACATTTCTTGGCGCCACTTTGAAAGAGACGAAACTTTTGTCTCTTTCTCTAGTGTTGTCAACGCCATTTTTTGCGATGGCATTTTTTTATTTATCTTGAGGAAATTGACCGCAATTTCCTCAAGATAAACGCGTGGAGACCGCGGAAAAATTAGCATAATCGCGAGTGGGGACTCCCGGGAGTCCCAGTGAAGTGGGGAATAAGCGTAAAATGCGTGGGAAGGGCTTTAATTGCAAATACTTTGGTTGTATTCAGTGAGTGAGATAGAAAGTGTGGTGAAAAATAGGCAACAAAGGCAATTTTCCCGGTTTTTCCGGGTCAATTGCCTTGTGGCAGGCTCCGGGGGGAGCCCAATGTAATCTGGGAATATAAAATCAAGTGAGAATAGTGAGTTTTGTGTTGAAAAGTGCTTCCCTAACTTAATGGTGTAAAAGAGAAAGAAGGTGAAGTGAGGAAAAGTGTCCACAGGCAATTTTCCCGGTTTTTCCGGGTCAATTGCCTTGTGGCGGGCTCCTGGGGGAGCCCATCGACATCGGGGAGAAAAAATAAGGTGAAATTAGTGATAAGTTTAGTGCAAAAGTCCATCCCAAACTTATTGGGGTTTTCCAGGGATTTTCCTGGGAATACCGAGCATTTTCCTCCGGGAAAATGCTTAAAGTAGATGGATAGGGTAGTGTTGAGTGGTTTTGGGGCGTCCGATGTTCTCGTGGCGCCCCAAATTGGACGGAAATAGGCTTCCGGAGGAGATAGCTTGCTTCCACGCATCCGGAAGCTTATTTCCGTCCAATTTGGGGCGCCAGAAGGACATCGGACGCCCCAATATCACTCAACACTACCCTATTTGTCTACTTTGAGCATTTTCCCGGTGGAAAATGTATGGTATTCCAAGGAAAATCTTCAGGAAAATTCACTAGAGGCTCCCTCTGGCTTCCGGGAGGGGGCTGGAGGCCGGGAGGAGCCTCCAGCTAATGTGTGGTGACATGTGTAGTGTTCTTGGGGCGTTTGGTGCACTTACGGCGCCCCAAGTGAGTGTAAAAAGTGCCTCCGGAAGGAGAGAAAAGCCTCCTCGGCGAGGCAAGATGTCCGGGAAGGATATAGCTGTGTCCGGAGGCACCAACTGGGGACGCTGGGACAACGGGAGATTCTGGAGGATGACCCCAGTAGCTCCAGCAAGGATCTCCAAATAGCCTCGTAAGTTTTTTCCCATTTTTTTTGCATGGAAAATTCGAAATTCAGTTATAGTAAAGCCATGTAATTTCGATGATTGCAAAACTCGGATGCTGCGATCGATTTAACTCCGATAAATCCACTTAAAATATAATTTATATTTTTATTTTCATAATTAATCACTGCAGTAACATAATATAACTATTCTACTTTAAGAAAAACCAAAAAAATATTTCATTAGTCCAAAAACAAGCGTTAAAGTTGCACTCTATTAAAAGCATCGGAATTACCTCTCTCTTTACTATACTCACAGAGCAACATTTAGTGGCTTTTGGTGAATTTTCCTAAAATTTCCTTTGGATTTTCTTCTTGTTTTAGACATCGAGCAGCAGGAGCGGAAGTTCAGCGAGGCTACAAGGTTAGTGTGCATGCCACTGAGGGAATTTCCACTGGCATTTTCCAAGAGAGAGGTCCACCACATTTTTAAATGCGACCCTGTTCACATGGTGGAAAAATTCTTCAAAATGTTCTAGATTACTTTTAAGTGTATCATTTTCTCAGTAAAATTTTAACTTGTGTTAGCCTAGTTTTTTTTAATGAATGATTGATAATTGATTATTTTTAATTAATGAAAAATCTAATAATCTGGAGATTTTCCTGTGGCTTTTGATTGAATTGGTAATTTAAGGGTAAATAGATGATAATTTATGGTCATCAACGTAAAATTCCATTGCCCTATCTCAAACCGTTTGGTCACTTTCTGTGTCTGAAGGGATTTTCTAGTGGATTTGTTTTCTGAGCGGAAAAAGAAAAAGGGGGTGAAAATGTGAAGTGGGCGTTGAGGGGTTACATTGAAAGAGTGATTACCGAGGGGTGGATTATTTACCTGGCAATTCAACCCTTCTCAGCTTCATTAACTGCTGTTTATTTTAATTATAGCACACTCTCAATTGATATAATTTTTTCGGTTTATTTGACAATAATGAAAATTTTTGGTGGGAGAATGCATGGAGTAGTGCCCTCTGTTGGCTGATCAATTGATCAGAAAGGGGCACAAAAAAAGCGGTTAAAAAAAGAACTGATACTGAGTAGGAAAAAAAAGGTGCGAGGGTGCATAGAAAATGAGTCGCGAGCGGATGTTTTAATTTAAAATCCATATGTTACTCTTCTTTTGTCTCCTGCGATTTTTGGCGGGTGTTTTATTTATTTGCTGTTCTTGTTATTGCTGTTTCCCCTTAAACCTCCTGCCATAGAGTTAGGCAAAATATCAATTTAAAAAAAAAAGATAGAATCCTTCCCGCCCAATCGATTTAGGCGCGCGCTTGCAAAAGAATCAGAGGGGGTGAAAGAGAGAGAGAATGAAGCGCCGGAAAAGCGGCAATTGAAAGTGGCAAATGCCTTAAGCTGATTAAGTGTTTGGAAGTAAATTGCAGCAATCGACATCATTATCGACACACTGGCTTAAATCTACTCTTCAATTATCTTGGCAACCCTCCCTCCTTCCATACTCATCCTCTTCTCCTCTTTCCATCTGCCCGGAAAAAAAGATCAAATCCTTGAGAGATAGGAACAATCTCTCGCAAATAAACATATAAAAGGGGGGGGGGGGGGCAAATGACAATTCTCTGGGATAACTTCGGAAAATTCTGAAAGGAATCCTGAGGAATTTATTAGAACACGACTTTACAATTTTACAATTTGGTTTACATTAGTAATTTACTAATGTAAACAAAATTGTAAAATTGTAAGCGGTTGAAGCCGGATTATAGTAATTATTAATACTAGTTATCATATAGTAATTCTAATTTATTCAATGCGTTCAAGAATTCTTAAATTACATTTTAGTGTTTCTTAAAGAATGAGAAATTTCATTCTCAATATTCCTAATCATATTTTTTTTTAAATGCAATAAGGGAAGTGTACAACGTATCGGAATGTCATAAGTTTGCAATTTGTCCTTTAATTTTTTTCTCGTTTTATCGATTTAAATTCCGATTTCATTATGAAGTTTGCTCCTTTTTGTTAGATAAATCCTCAAAGTTTCAAATAAAAACTTCACTTGACAAACGTCTGCTACAAAATATTTTCTTTTCTAAATTATGCTTTTATTGGTCAATGCACAATAATTTTTGTTTGTAAAAATGTTTTTGAAATTTCCTATGAGACAGTGAAATGATTAGATCTCCTTCATTTACTCTCATTAAAATGTCAAAAACATGTTTAGGAAACAAAAATTATTGTGAGCTGGGCATAAGAAAGTCGTATACCATATTTTATTATGTACTTTTGGATTTCTGAGTTTTAGGATAACTCAAAAGAATTGAAGACAGCTCAAAATTTCATCTCAATGTTTATCATGTAGGGAAGACCGGGGCAGATTGGCCACGTAGGGGAAAGTACTCTCCCTTCGAACGTTCATGCCTTCGAATAATATTAATTTTCTTTTGGTTTTTCTACGAGACTTACACATTTCTATTAAGTATTAGTTGGCTTACCATCAATTGTTGATAATTCCATTATAATTTGGTGTAAATCTCTTACGAAAAACAAAAGAAATTCACATTATTCGGAGGCATGAACGTTCGAAGGGAGAGCATTTTCCCCTATAGTATTAGATAGTGGGGTGTTAGAGTTTTCCTTGAAAGAATATTAAGCAAACTGGTATCCTTTAAGAGTAATTAACTCCATGCCTATTCATTTAAATTTTTATCAGTCTAATTGAAATATATTTTTCATAATTTAAAGGCAAATAAAAATATAATTTTCTGGCTATTTCTACCCCAGTCTCTCCTAATATCGGAAATTACTAACAATTGACCCAAATAACTGTATTAAACTAAATTATAAAAAGTATTTTTTAGGATTTTCTTTTTAGTGCAGCTCTCCAGGTGATCCTGCGTTAATCTGAGGTTATTTCTTTTTAAAGGTCTCTGGTTAAACATTTCCACTTATACATTTTCTGTAACTTCCTTCCTTTCTTTATTGCTAAACAACAACAAAATAATCACTGTAATCCTTCGTGTTGAATTTTTATTTATTTGTCTATTTGCAAGGGTCTGGAAAAAACAGAAAAAGAGTGAGAAAGAGAAATGGTGAGGGAGGAAAATCTGGTGAATCTTTCAATTAATTATTTTTCCCCTAACCCTCCAAATGCTTAATAAAAATGGGAAAATCCCATGCATTTTCGGTTGGAAAGAGCTCGGAAAATCACGAAGGCAATTGAGATTTGTAATTGAATGAGCAACAAAAACTGTCTCTCTCTCTCCCTCATTCTACATTTCATTCCCTAACCTCAATTTTTGGCGCCCAAATTTGCCAATTTAATTTAATAGAAACATTATCATTTGCCAAACTGCAAATGTATTCAATTTAGCCTCCCGACAATTGAGTGGCATTTGAATACAAAGTGCTAGAAGGAAAATCCTGGAGCCAATTATGGGGGAGGTTGGTGGGTGGTTGGGGGGGGGGGGTGCACGATGGGTTGGATACATTAGATTTTGCGCAGAAAAGTAACATTTTTGAGGTGTGGAAATATTTGCCAAAGAACTCCGCCCATTCATTCTACATCACTCCCTAAATTTTCCGACGGAGAAAATCTATTTTTCTTTTTTCGAGATCATTCGATATCTTTTAATGTTTAATTTTTATAAAAATTAGGAATAAGCCTAGAATTATTATATTATAGAGAGTAATTGGTTCAACTTTTTGAACTTGTTTTGCATCTCTCGCAAAACTACGACATAGGGTAAATTAAACTAATTCAAATACTTGCTCTAAATGGAAATTTTTCGCTATTCCAAATGGAAATGTCTCTGTTTTCATGATAAATACAGTACTAAATTATTATGTTTATATATTTTCTATATCACAGTTTCATTATTTAGTTAATTTTGCTCCAAATAAACCGAAGTTCCTTTAAATTTCAGAAATTTTAATTTGTTAATTTCGGAGAAAAATTAAAAGTGTACCTTTTCACCACAATGAAAACACAATGAGGTGACCGTTGTTTTTTTTTTTTGTTTTGTTTAGGATTTATGGGACTAAGTTATTATTTAAGAGTATTTACAATGCCTCTAATTATAGCATTGCGCTAGTAACAGCTTACCTTGTGTTAGCCGGGTTGTTTCTGTCACTTCATTTACATCCTATATATTTTTATTTATATACAAAAGTGGTTCCAAATGTGTTCCCACTTTCATTAAAAAAATACCTTGCTCAATCTACATTTTAAGGGAAGCGTGAAAAATCCACTGTCTAATTCTACCCCATGGCTAATTTTACCTCGATCTCCCCTACATCTATTCTGTTTTTCTTATGCTAGGGACCTCTAGCACCGAAAGTGGACGCAGCCACGGTACTCTCTTCACTGCTAGGTGGCGCTGATAACAACAACACACATTCAGCCGTCGATCACAATGCACGCAATGAATGTTTATGGAGTGTAGCGCGGCTATCAGAGCCGACGCCACCAGTCAAATATCCTTGAATAAATCTTTCCAATATCAACCCATCCCCATACCAACCCTCTCCCCCCACCACCAACCACCATGCAATTGTAAATAGATTAAGCGCTGAATAAACAATTTCTGAAAAATCAATGATGATCCTTTGATCCGATCTTCTTGATTTTCTGCTTGTGATTTTTTTACGGTATTCAAGGACTAAAGATTTTGACACAAATCAAAATAATGTTTGGGCCAAAATGATAATAAAAAAAAGGATACGTTTGTTTTTATATGTTTTTATTTCAATAATATACTTATCGTAATATTTGTTTTCTCCTTCTCATTATCTAATTTTCATCTTTTGTTTTATAATTAATGTGATTAACAAATTTTAAAATATGCTCCTTCTGTTTTTTTTTTTTAATATTCATTATTATCTATCCTGCACTTCTCTGATCTCGATGAAACTGGCAAATCAATTTGAGGAGGCCACTTTTTGGGTCACACTTTGGGTCTTTTATGACTATATTTTTATATTTGTTTCTTGTTTTTTTTTTTAACTTGTTGCTTTGCTAAGATTTTGGCACTAAATGATCTATGTATGTTTTTTTTTGATAATTTTGAAATTGATTTTTGGTGGGATTCACTCATTTTAGGTTTTTGGTTTGTTTGCTTGTTTTTGCGAATGGAGAAAAGTGACTGATTTTTAATTACTCAAATTGATTTAAATATCATTTTCCCACTAATTTTCTCATGAAAATTATACGCTTCATCATGTGTTAAACTAATCCATTCGAGATTTGCGAGATTATTATTATTTTTTTTTACATTCTAACTAGAATATTTCTGTATTTTTATTTGTTATTTTTATTTTTTCTTCTTTGTTATTTTGTGTGGGAATTTCGCAGTGATCTATTACATTATTCATATTTTGTTAAACGTCTATTTTTAGTTTTAACTATTTTCTATAGTTTTCTTTTTTTATCATCGTTTTCTACCTGTGTATCGTTTTTTATACCACTAAATATACATTTGTTTTTTGTCTTCATTTATTTATTTTTTCTTCCTTTAATTTATTATTTTGAGAAACACAGAGAGTGTGACAAAATTTTCGTCTTTTGTAGTTTCTTTTGTTTTGCAACGATTTATTTATTTTAAATTTATTTTTTTTTCATAATTTTAAATTCACTTACAATCCTTTTTTCAAATTGATTTGCGCTTTTTATATTTTTTTGTGAAGGATTTGTTTCAATTTTCCTAATTCAGTTTTTTTTAATTTAATTTTTGTATCTTGTTAACTTATTGCGAGAGAGAGATAACGCAATATATTTACAAATAGCTTTTTTCTTTTTTTTTAATAACTTCTTGAGTTTCACCATCAAAAATCCAAATTGAATTAATGGGTAAAACATCTATTTAGGCACCTATTTAAACTCAATATTCTAATTTGGTAATCTCCAAGAAAAAAATTGAAAAACAAAATAAAAATATAATAATCCTAACGACTTTTTTTATTGTATTTTCGATTTGAAAATATTATTGCTAGGCGAAAAACAACTCTATACCATTACGAGTATTTATTTATTTACTTATTTGTTAATTTTGTTTTGTAATATATGTATTCTTTTTTTTTTTGGAATTTATCATTATCCTCAATGAATTCGCAATACTTAGTAAACTTTTGTAAACACAAAATAAATAAATAAATAAAAATGAAATTCAATTGTCTCTGGGTTCTTTGGTAAAATTACTTACACATTACATTTCTTTTATTTTATTATTCATTTTTTTTGTTTTTGGTACTCATTTCAAATACTATAATTTAAAATTATTATTTCTCTCTCTCTCTTTCTCTTTTTCTTTCTCCGCCACCTGAAAAGGGTTAATCCAGATAAAAGGGACATAGAAAACTATTATCCAGCAATGAGGGAAAGTAGCCTGCCTTTGAATACTTCAATTTTTCTCTTATTTCACAAAGCTAATGGCTCCGGCACACTTTTTAGATCAGGAAAATTTCATGAAGTCGAATTTTGGATCCCTTTCTTTTTCACATGTTTTGCATAATGTATATCTCATTCTCTCGCACTCTTCTTCTTCTCTTAAACATCACTCCAAATTCAATTTAGCTCAATCAAATGTGGTATGCGAAAGAATGAGATAGTCATATGCAAAACATGTGAGAAAGAAATGATTTTCAACTTCATGAAATTTTCCTAATCCAAAAATTCTGCCCGAGCCATAAAATTCCATTTTATTATTCGAAGTTAATAGAAAGTAATTAATGGTATCAACTATAGGTTCACAAAATAGAATTTTCGTTTTAAGAAATAAAGAGAAAAATTAAAACATTCAAAAATGCTGCCGCATTCAAAAGCAGACCACTTTGCCCTAAATAAGAAAATTGAGAAAAAATATTTTTTTCTGTAAATTAAATGCCAGATTTAAATTTTAATCTAAACTTCCGTTTTAATTATCCTGGAAAGTAGTCGAAAAATTTGCCTATTTCCAGGGAAATTTTTTAGGAAAATTTCCATGAAAACTCGATTTATTTTCGTTTAAATCAGAGTTAGAAGTAATTAGAGGAAAGTGGCCTACCTTTGAAAGCTTCATATTTTTCTCTTATTTCACAAAGCTAAAATTTCATTTTAATCGAAGTTAATAGAAAGTAATTAATGGTATTAACAATAGTTCACAAAATAGAATTTTCGCTTTGAGAAATAAGATAAAAAATAAAATATTCAAAGGCTGCCTAGGTGGTGTCTATGGTATTAGGTCTAAAGCCTGTTTAAGAGTTTAATTTAACGAAAATTTCCAGTGATGTTAAAATGTAGATACTGTAAATGTAGATAAAAGGCACTTCTTAAATCAATTTTGTGAACAATGTCTGGCAACATACAGTGAAAAATTCTTAAATATTCTCATGGAAATTTCTATGAACCAGTGACGCTTTTTCTAAGTCAGATATTTTTATGTTTTCTATGTCTCTTTGGGGCTGAGATTATTCACACAACAAAAGAGATTTTTTTTTAGTATTTCTTTTTTTTATAATTACCACATTTCTTTTTCTTCAACATCTTCAAATATTTAATTGTTTTATTGTTCTTTTCTTAATGTTTTTTTTATCAATTTTTTTTTAATAACTAAATAACAACAAACAAACGGTGTGCTTTTTTCATCATCATCAATCTAAAAAAATTTTTTGTCAATTATGATGCCACAATTACAACATTAATGTTCAGTTTATGCTCATGATGTTACCTTAGACAGCTGTCTCTGTGTGACTATGTGACGAAAGGCGTTCAACATCAATTTCTGGGATAGTTAGTTCGTCCGGTATGTTGTCAGCATACTCAATTGACGATGTCTGGGACAGGCGTTTACTTAGTGACGTCTGTTTCCTCAGTACTTCAGCCAATGTTGTATTAGCATGATGCTCGCCGTAGCGTGCATCCAGGCCCTGCCTAAAGGCATTCACCACACGAATCTACTTGGTGATCATCCAAGTCAATACAAAAAAAAATAAAAATAAAAAAAAAATTGTTCACAGTGAAGGGAAAAACGCCATTTTTTCGAAGGAATATAGAAGATTGTAATAGAAAAAAAGAATAAAAGAAAAACACATGTATATATAAGTTAATATTATTCTCAAATCTAAAAAGAAATTAAATATAGCAACAATTACGACTCCCTCTATGCAAAGTAAAAAAATGATTTAATTCTTCCTATCAGCATATTTTAGAGGAAAGTCATAATTTCCTATATTGAACTACAAATCTTCTCAAATTCGTCTTATATCTAAATTGTAAAGTAAACTGTATTTAATGTAGAAAAGTAAATTATTTCAATTGACCATTAAGTGGTGCTGCAAATTTTAAAATATTGAAGATATTTAAAATTTAACGTATTTGGAAAGTGTTCGGTCAGTTATACTTGATGGAAATTTAATAACACGGATTATGACCTGGATCAGAATTTATTTCTTCTATAGCTTCACACTACATTTCGGGGATGTTTGTCCCCTTCTTCAGGTCTACAAATTTAACATAAAAAACAATATGAACATTAAAATTACTTGGAATTACATCACTTTGATCAACCTACATGGAGATACTTGGGATAAATTGGGTCAAAGGGATTTTTTTGCTACTACAGTAGAGTCTCGCTAAAGTCCATATTTTGTTTCAGATTTGACACTTGGGTCGCACTATAGTCCATGTAATTTTTTAAAATTATCAACGACTTTAAGTATTAAAATTGCTCGACGGCTTCCACTTTTTTTTGCGATTGTGGTACTTGTCCTCGCTCTCTTCATTATCGATTACAATTATCACAACTACTGAATAAAGTTTGCCAAAAATATTAAAATAATTATGAAAACATTGCATGTCGCGTACTAAAAAACATAACCTAACTTAAAATCAGTGTTTTGAAATCAACGGTCGTTAAATTGTGGACTATAGAGCGATGGACTATAGCGAGACTCTACTGTAGTAGCAAAAAATCCCTTTGACCCAATTTATCCCAAGTATCTCCATGTAAGTTGATCAAAGTGATGTAATTCCAAGTAGTTTTAATGTTCATATTGTTTGTTTATGTTAAATTTGTAGACCTGAAGAAGGGGACAAACATCCCCGAAATGTAGTGTGAAGCTATAGAAGGAATAAATTCTGATCCAGGTCATAATCCGTGTTATTAAATTTCCATTAACGTATTTATCTCTCTCTACCTCTTTTTCGACTTATACGAGCTTCAGACCTAAGGCTTAGCCATACGGCTTAAGCCGTATGGCTAACTACTACTCTTATTTCTTATCAATCAAGATTTTTGGAAAATTATCACCTAAGATTGGACAACATGGGCAAGTGATCCATTAAATTTTGAAAATCTATAAAATTGGTTGCTATTTTGAATTTCGAAACCATCGGGCTAAATATTAGGTCTGAAGCCAACCTTGTACTATCGGCCAAGTGTTCTTGTTCGTGGGAATTCCGTCTGAATGATAACCCAGAGGGAATTCCCACGGTAATTTCCACGAGCAAATGAGTAAATTTACTATACTAACGCCCTTTGCAAAAGTGCAAGAAACTGCCCGAACGAGTTATGAGGCTCTTGGTATATATTGTAAATATTTAAATAGTTTTTGTACTTTAATTTTTGCCTAAAGTGTCACTGAGAAATTGCACAAATGATCTTTAAGCCAACTAATTTAGAAACTATATTTTATTCAAATCGGTATGGTGTCTTTGCTACAAAAAAAAGTGTTTTGGGTGATTATAGAGCAATGCTAACGAATTGTGACAAAAACAACAACTATAGAGAATTAATTTCTAAGACTAAAGAATAAATGCTTGCTAAAATACGATGCAGAAGTTAATCATAAAAAGATTTATTTTTTGTGGAAATTAAAAGAATCATGCACTTTCTACTAGATGGCATAGGTTCAGGTCCCTCCTTTTAAATCTTGTTTTTTTTCTTATTTTTTGATGCTGTCGGACACTCATCCACACCCAACCACACAGAAATATGGACAGGAGAGTGTCTCAAAATTGAAGAATAAGTTTTAGAAGAGATAGATAGAGATAAGTAACATAAAATATTATTCTGATGTTTTTTTTTAAGGATGATAAATAGACAGAAATAAAGATTAAAATAGGCGGTAGGGTGGAGTAATCACTTATCGCCACTTTTAGGAAAAACTGAAATTAAATCAATTATAATTTTTAAACCCTTATTATAAAGTAACTGAAATTTGACATAAAGTTACTTAAATATGTTATCTATAGATATATCAAACTAATAGTCCCTCAATTTAATGGAGGATTACTTAAAAAAAAATATTATAAAAATATATACTTTTCGCCACCTACTTGAAAAGGCTCAAACTCAATTATTTTGAACAATATTATTAAAAAATATACTCAGCGTTGATTTTTCGTCCTGATTTCCCTTTTATTATTCGTATTATATGATTTTTCTTCGATTTAACTATAGGTGGCGAGAAGTGGGTCACTACTGGCGAAAAGTGGTGACACCACCCTAAATGAAAAAAATCGTCTAAAGTTCAAATCCAAGAATGAGATTATATTGGTTAGAAAATTATTTGTAGCACTTATAGAAAATTTGAATCGAGTACCTATTACACTTTTAACACTTCGGACTACATATATTTTGCGAACTACATATATTTTTAATTAAATTCTTTTTATTTATGAAGAAGACTAATACTATGTAGTGAAAAGAGACCTGCCTTTGAATGCAGCAGCCTTTGAATGCTTCAATTTTTCTCTTATTTCACAAAGCTAAAATTCCATTTTGTTAATCGAAGTAAATAGAAAGTATAGTTAATGGTATTAACTATAGTTCACAAAATAGAATATTTCGCTTTGAGCAATAAGAGAAAAATTAAAATATTCAAAGGCTGCCGTGTTCAAAAGCTGACCACTTTCCCCTAATAGTGATTATGTCCTCAGATTTTTATAATTTTTTTTCTTCCATTGCTTGCGTCAAATGATTTACGAAAATGTCTATTCTATTAATTTCATTTTTTATGCTCCTGGAATCTAGGCAAAACCGTTTCTGTCGTTTTCTTTTGTGCTTCTCCGATATTACTGAACTTATAGTTTTCATAAAATCTTAATTGAAATAAAAAGTAAAAAGAACGTAATAGTCTAAGGTTTAAAAAGAAAATGAAGAGACAGAGAGAGTGTCAAAAATTGGAAAGAGAATAGAAAATAGTTGAGAAAAATTAAAAAAAGCAGCGCTTACAGCTTGATCAGTGGAGCTCTTGCTGTAGGGTACCGGGATCAATCGCTCTTGCAACTCACCACCTATCACCTAGATTTGGAGAAAAAAAAAAGAGAAAAAAAGAGAAAGAAGTAATAATGAAAAAAGAACCCCATAGACACTTATAATACACAATTACACAACATCCAACAATCACTTTTCTCCCAATTTCATTTCATTTTTTTTTAAATTATTATTATTATTTTTTTTAATTCTTCCTAAATTACTAGTTGTATTTTTTTATATTTTTCATTGTGTACATTACACTTTATTTTATCATTGGGAGCTTTTTTTTAAAGCACTGATTTTTTAAAGTGTTTTTCTTTCAAAAATTTAGAGAAGATAAAAACAAAAAATGAAACTTTTTTCATTGCAATTACCACTCACACATACACGCACTAAAAATCCTAAAGAAAGTGTTATGAAGTGAAAATGAAATTAGAAAATAAAGTTAATAAAAGAGTGACGCGAGAAACGGGGATATTTAACTAAGGAAATACAATTTTTTTATTAGAAATTTTCTACCTTGTAGTTCTAAAAGTCTTCTAAAATTATTGCCTATGCTACATAGTAAATTAATATAAAATACAGTTCAATGAATGAGAAAGAGTATAAGAAAAAGAAAGATATTTGAATGCTAAGGTGACTTCAACTATTATTAAGTCAGTGTTTTTTCTTTTTTAAGCTTCAAGACACAATTTGCTATGTTTACGCGATTGATACTATTCCTTTGGGATATTTTTAATAAATTACTCAACCCTTGGGGAAAAGGTACAGTCAGGTTCCTCAAATGTAAAGAGGTTGACATAGCGATCTCATGATAAAATTCGGATATATATATTTTTTTTTCATTGTAAGCCCTTCAATCATTTAGAAGAAGCTATCTTGTCTATACAAATATACACCTTGGAATCTAATAATTCAATTAAAAATACTATTAAAATTAATTAAAATTAAAATTAATGAAAATAAGCTTTTTATTAAGAAAAAAATAGAAATGAAAAAAAAAACAAATTTTACATTTTAAAAGCAACCCTTTTTCATATTTGAGGAACATTACTGTTGCGACGATTTTATGATTTTAAAACGTTTCAAGGACTACAAAAGGTACTAGTCATTTTGTTGTCGATAAGTGGCGGCTCCTATTATCATTCCTAAAGAATACTAATATTTCTTCAACCCCATTGTGCAAAATTCTTTTAATAAAAAAAAAACTACAGTCAAAAGGAAAAGAGCCAATAAACTCAAAAGATTTTCTTTTTTATACCGTATGGCGGAAACATGTGCAAAATGTAGGAAATGTCACACTCTCCTGAAAATTTCCGTGAAAATTTCAATTGCTTTGATAAAAATCATTGAACGACCTAAAATCTTTCTAACAGAAGTTACATTTAAATACCAAAATCACATCACTAAAGGCCTTTACTTTTAGTACACCCTCTATTCTTATTTTCTTTGCAGCTTAATTAGCTGTATTACTATTTTCTATATTACTATTTTCTGTATTACTATTATGGTATACCTTTTATTTTTTATTTTGGATATCATCAAATCAATTTTTCAAAATTCTACTACAACTACATAAGTATGTATCTCAACAAAATAAAAATACATAATATTCATAGAGGAAAAAAACAATAAATAGAGTTGAGAGGAAAATTGCTATTTAGGATTTTTCTTGGTTGAGAAAATTGGGTACCACTTTTTGAGGGAAAATAAGTATCACAGTTTGAAAGTTAAGTGTTCTTCTTTTAATCAATGTAAATTTTTTTTGAAACAATTTCTCTTACTGAGATTATATTATAATGTAAATAAAGTCAAATCTCTTGTTTCATTTTTTTTTTTAATGACAAAATACATTTTATAGTTTTTTTTATTGTTTATTAAAATTTGACGAATCTGTGAAGCATTTATTGTGCTTGCGTTTTATCAGCTTTTTTATTAATGAGAGAAATAAAATAATAATGAACAAAAAAAAAAACAATTTAATATCCTCCGTAATCATCTCAATTTTCAATGATAATTTCATATTCTTTAACTTTGTTTTTGTTTCATTTTCCTCACAGTAGCTTTGCAATAAATTCACTTTTGTTGATTGTCAAGTGCGTCCTTGTAATTTTTTTTCTTTTATATACAGCAACTGGAAAAATTATCCAAAAAATTTCAAAATAAAATAAAATTAAAATATAATTTTGAAAAGCCGTTAAAGAATATCTATCACACGAACTTTTTTATGTTTCTTTTTTCCATCTGAATTATCCATAGACGATTAGATCGATTTTTACTTGTAAGAATGCTTATTAATAATAAAAAAAAATGATTAGACAATTTTTCCAGTCACAGTACAAATTAAATTAATTTCTCTTAATTTCACATCTTTTAGCAAAAGATTACATTTGTCAGGTTTTTCTTGGTCCTTAATAGAATATAGTCTAGTGATATTTTCCTAACCGTGTTTTTCTTTTGTTCTTTTTAAACCTACTTCTAACATGTTTATTATTTATTAAATTGTATATAACCTCTTATTTTTTATTTTCATCATCATTGTTTATTTTATTATATATTTTTTTAATAAATTAGTTTCAAATTTTAATGCATTTAATGATACTTAAGAAATAAACATTGTGAACTTTGAAAAAAAAAGTTAAAAAAAAATATGAGGAATATTAAGTGTTTATGCACAAAAATACTGATTTTACATATTATTTTAAACCAAAATAAAAATAATAAGAAAATAAATTCAGTGTCTCAGGGTTATTGGGAAAATTTTGCAACTTTTGTTTGTCTTGTCAAAATGACTTTTTATTGAGTGATACATTACACTCGACTCTTCGTTATCCGGCTGACGTGGGGACAAAATGACATTTTGGTTTTTTGAATCTGGTCAACGTTTTTTTTTTTTAATATTTTCTGCTGTGGGAATTTGTTTTCTGTCGAAAAACAACAGAATGTTCTTAGTGGTGTGTTTATGTATCGTTTTGTAGCACGATTGTGTGTCAAAAACTTTGGTAAAATGACAATAGCACAATAATTCACTCTGGACAAACTGCATGCTTCGTAAAAAAAATCGTTTTGAATACATCAACCGCCAGCGTTTGGCAGCTGTCACCCGGATAACGAAGTGCCGGATAACGAAGAGCCGTGTGTGTTTTCTTTGGGAAAATCTTCAAATGGATTAGTGAATTTTTTTTGGAAATTGTCTTGTGAAAATTAATATTTTTATTGAGAAATAATTTTTTAATTCCACAGTAATAAAGTGCGATTCGAACTAGAGACATTTAGTTGGGATTTCCAGTCCCATGGTGGTGGCCAGAAGAAATCCTACTGATCTATATGGGAATACAATCTATAACTAGTTATCTAAATGGGATTCGCAAATAGGATATTTGCATAAGATTATTAGTCCCACAGGCAGTGGTACACACTAGAAAACATCCAGTGATCTCAATAGAATTCAAAATAGAATCATTTGCATAGGATTACCCAGTACCATTAGCCACAATTTAAATCTTTTCTATCACCATCGGAAAAAATTCCCAAATGAAAAATTTTGTTAATACAAGTTGCAATTTTTCCTTAATATCCCTTTTAAGAACATTTTTTTGTTTGTACAAAATTGCGTCCGAATGAGATTGTACCAGAGACTCGGAGTTATTTATTTTTTTGTTTTTTTTTCTAATAATATTTTTTTTTAATTCTGCTGAGATTGTCCTCAGTACAACCATATTTTGTTCTGGATTTTAATGTCTTCACTGTTTCTGTTTCATTTAGTTTCTTTTTAATATTTGAACTACATGTTTCTCAGTTTAGTGGAGTCCGAAAAATTGTATCCAACTTGCTCCTGGATTTTGCATTTAAAAAAAATCATAATTGGAGAAAATATTACTGAAAACTGAAACGGTATTCAAGATTTGCTCATTAATTTGGTTTATATATATTTTTTTTTTTTTAATAATAAATAAATGAATTTACGTCGTCTCATCATAAAATTTTTAAAAAAAATAATCTCCATCTCACGTAAGAATCTTTCTAGTCTGCACTTAAAGACTAGGTAATTTCATTATATTTAGAGTTTATGAGAGAAAATTTCCAACAGCCCATAGTCTTGTACAGTGATGGAATTAATTATAATTCCATCACTGAAAGATTGAGTTGTTAGCTAAACCCAAAGATTTGAAAACTATACCGGCCTCAGACTAGAGGTTTAGCTCAGTTTCTAAAGATCTATATAACATATAATATGGAATTGCGTTAATTCTTTTTTTTTTAGAATTTGTTAGATCTATAGCATTGAATATACGATTAATGTAGTTAAGCCACATGGATAAACTAATTGTTCGTTGAGGCAAAGGTTTGGTGCTTTGTTTGTGGCTTATCAACGAGGAGAATTTAGGTTATAGTGGTTAGTTTTTTATCATCTCTTATTCTACTTTCTATGGTCAATTTTGCAGAGCAATTCAATATTTTATTTATTGCAAAAATTTTATGAAAAAACGACATTAGTGCACACACACGATTGCTTTTATTGTAGGTCTTTTGTTTTTTAGAATGGAAATCCACTCATGTTAATTAGCAATTAATATCGAGTGTGATTTATTTTAATTTTTTTTATTTATTTTGAGGAGAATTGAGTGTGAGATAAGTTACTAAAGACGTTGTGAGATGTACTGTATTGTGTTCTAGGCTTTTTTTTTTAGATTTTTTTAGTGGGGAGAAGGGTTGAGGTCTGTGTGGGACGGTAAGCAATATATTATTAATTTTGTTTTTGTTAAATTCTCTTGTGTTTGTTGGTTGATTGTTTTTTGTTTTATATGCGTGTCTCAGTCACTGGCTTCGGAAGGTCGTCATTGAAGGGACGTGAATTATTGTTGGATGGCACTTTAGGCTCCTCATCGA